>NC_051182.1:60710628-60951948 GCF_013339695.2 Rhipicephalus sanguineus
TTCAAAGGCAATAGTTTCCTTTACAGTCTAACGTTCACAAGCACGCACTTTTCTTTCTCCATTTTTTTACATTCCTTTTTAGTTGCTTTACTTTTACTGCTACTTTGGGTTGGCATTATCGTGCTTTTTGTCCTAGAAAACATCAAGAAATGGAGTGGTCTCCTCAATCTCTCTGCAGAAAGCACGTTGACAATGGCTCTGTGATGCCATCTAGTGATTCAAGGTACAAGGGAGGCCACACAGCGCCATGCAAGCAGGAAGCAAGTTGCAACAGAAGAGCTTTTGGGTGCAATGTTTGGTGCAGGGGGAACATTCATGCTTGTTCTGAATTAGAAATCCATTGTGTACCATATGTGGAGCGCACCTCTATAAGCGGTAGCTATCAGAGTTATCCAGCAGTTTTCAGTGACGCAGTACCCCATAATCAGCATGTGCGAAATTTTTATTCAAACTGCTTGGTGTCATACATCAGGAACAAAAAAAGAGAAAATGCACTGCTAGAATTGAAAGGGCTGTTGGTTCATAAGTGTTTATTGCTGCTGGCTGACCGGTTCCGTTAATATAACGCCTAACATACCGTCGACTTTATATTAGGGCAATAGCCCTAAGTAACTCGTCATGCAGCGACGCTAAGCGTGATATTCTACAAAAACACGGTACTCCAGAGTGAAGCGAAAATTCCAAGCAATGTTCGTCTCAAGCGTGTCTCGAGATGCGCGTTTCTTTCATCTTCGCGGCGTCCCCGTCTATAAAAAAAATTTAGAGCGGTGTTCACGTGATACAAAATGCAAGAAAAAGTATCTACAACCTGTGTCTTTGGACATCGAGTCCTCGTAAACGAATACATAAAGTAGCCAGTGAGTCTTTCTCATGATAACATGTTTAGTGCAAGATGTCTTTAAGAATACTCACTCGAAAGCGTGGATAACAGAAAAAGTACGAAGATGATTGCTGTCCTGTCGTTTGTGTTGGTAAATATAACTCTGTTTTGCCCCATTCCGTTTAGTGAGAATTCACTTCTGCCCTACCCCTGGAGATCTCGCATATATCATTACGAACACTCCGCTTCAGCTGGAATATGTGGCAAGGAGATTACATTTTTTTTGACACCTCCTTGATTGGCAAGGGAACGGATATATACATGTCAACGCAACAAAAAAAAAATCAGCAACACCCAGTTCAGTTTTGGTAAATATTACCTGTCATCCAGGGAGCTTTGATTAAAGGAAACAAATGAATTGAATAAAGAACTTCGTCGTTTTTATCTTTGTTAAGGTTCATGCTCAAAATAAATACATATGCGGAGGAAACTTGCTGTCCAACGAGAGGATGCACTAAGGCTCTTCAGAATACACTATGTCAGCAGCTCTCTAAGGAACTGGCGCCATGTGTGACACTTACTGTTGACATGTTTCTTGTGCCGTAGTTCCCGTGGACGGTGTGCTGATCTTAATAATTCACGTGTTATCTAGAAATGGGAGGAGAGAGAGATATGCATAACTTTATTTTTGTCCTTATTGGGGAAAGGGAGGCGGGGGCTGGGAGAGTAGCCCTACCGAAGCCCCCCTTCCTCAGGCGGCGGCCAGACCTTGGGTCCTTGCGGCGTCTTCGGCCATCCGGACTGCCCAGAGTTGGCCATCAGGGCACGCGCTGAGCAGCATAGCCTCCTACTGCTCGGGCGTGGTTATCTTAAATTTAGGGCAAAGCGGCTCACTGCAGCGAGCGGCTCCGAACGGCTCAGCTCACTTAAGTGAACCGGCTCAGTATAGCGACTCACGGCTGACTTGATACTAGGAGGGAGAGGAGGCAGGACGGATGACACTGACCTCTCCCGCCCTCCTCCTCCTGGAATTGAGAATACTTTTTCTATGAAGGCAGCTTGATAGAAAGGGTGTCTGCGCTGGTCGCTGCTGAATGCCTCGCCCTCACCCATGCACCGCTCTGCAAAAAGTTCTGCAGACGCACTTGAGCGCCACGTGCTTCCGCGAGCCTCGACAGGCCAATCTTTCACACCAGCCCTCTCGCTTTTCGAGTCCTGAAACCCGGACATGTTCATGGCCAATTCCGCGGGGACCAGCAGATTGGCGCGCCATCTGGGAGCAGTTGTACAAAATACAAGATCGCGTAACGCCGCTCTGCGTACGCTTCTCGCAAGCTGCTCAACGCCGCTCAATGCTCGCGTTGTTACGAGCATTTTATTTATTAGTTTATTTTTGGTCAACAGATCACGGGACAATAAGAAAATCCTATGATTTCGGCCAATGGCGTGTTTGGATTTTCGCAACTCGTGTAATTGCAGAACTCTGTGGCTGAACCCCCTAGACACTAGCGTCAGATTTCCCTGTAGTGTATCATCCGGTCCGCCGCGGTGGCGTCGCGGTTACTGTGCTCGGGCGCTGACCCGGAGGTCGCGGTTTAAGTCCCGTGTTCCCGGGCGCGACGGTCGCATTTCGATAAAGGCGAAATGGTATAGGCCTATGTACTGTGTCGATATCAGTGCGCGTTTAAAGACCATCACATGGTCAAAATCTTCGGAGTCCTCCTCTACGGCGCCCCTCATAATCGTGTCGTGGATTTGAAACGCAAAGCCCCAGGTATTATTATTAGTGCATCACTAGGAAACCATGATTCGCTCCACACTGTTACCCGACCATTTAAGATTGCTTGCTCGTCCACTGTAGTCGATCAAAACAACAACAAAGATTATTGAACATTTTCTCTCGAATTCATTCACTTTTTCCCATACACACGCTTATTATAAATGAGCGGACTGCAACACCTGTTTATTCTTCCTAAACTGTGAAACAACTCGCACTAGCAGCTCTTTAACTAGTTCAGGCTATAAACACTGCACTAATAACAGTTAGTCTTTTAAACTAACATTTGTGCGCTATTTGAGGCAAGCTTTATCCGTCATCTCTCTGGAGTGTTTATTTATCTTTTAAGTATTCACTTCAACAAAATAATTTTGCGGCCTTATGATAGATTCTTAAATCTAGAATACGAGTAGCTAGTACAGTGTGATCCCTTACACTACTTCTTAACACGAAAGTCTTTTATGCCGGGGTCCACCAAGATTTTCATGACGTATTTCCGTCACGGAAATACGTCAGCAAAATGAACGCCATCAAGTGACAAAGAAAAAAAAACTATAAGAAGAAGTTCCGTTGAAGGGAGCCGAACCCATGACCTCTCGGTCCGCGCGATGCTGGCTCGCGGGCTTTTAACCCACTGAGCTTCCGCCAAACACATTACGGATGCTACATGAACGCGCCTTTATCTTTCACACTTTCCTCTCACAGTGCTCTTGCATGAATGGATGGATGGATGCTATGAGCGTCCCCTTTTTAACGGGGTGGTGTCTTGTGTGCCACCAGGCTAGAAAAACAAAACAAAAAAGCGCAGTTGCTGCGACAGTCCATTCGGCTCGTTTCCAATAGAAGTTTAATTTCGTTTAACACGCCGCGAGGTGGTGGCTTCAGCCCAACCCTCACTCGTAGCATCCACCCATATCGAAAAATAGTTCTCCGACGCTCGCCTGGCTGTCGCACCGCGTTCCCCCCTCGCCCTTTGAGAATTTACTGTCAGGCTAGACGGAAGACGCGACGCGCGTAGCGTTTCTTTTCGCGTTTCACGAGGCTTTGGTCGAGTTGCATTGCCTATATAATAGAGTACATATCGAGGCATTAGTGTTTATTATGCGCCTGTTGATGCCATCTTTGCGCGGGATTCACCATATGCGTTGTCCACGTGCATGTTAAGAACTTCAGCTACCTCAAGGGTTAAATCATGATCATGGGCGTTAGTCGTCGGTACGGAGATGTGTTACTAGGCGTCAACGTGAGTGCGTCCACACCAGTCGGTGCTACATCTGCCAAACAGCAATATACATTGTACAAGCTCTGATATACCAATGCACTGAAGCAGTCAACTACTTCTCTGACGACACGTTTCACTTTCGTGTTATACCGATTCGGGTGACGGAGGGATTAGCCAACCATCTTTTTGTGAAATATTACCGGTCATGCAGTGATCTTTGATTAAAGGAAACAAGAGAACTACATAAACAACTTCTTCGTTTATATCCTTGTTAAGGTTCGTGCTTAAAATAAATACATATGCGGAGGAAACCAGCCGTCCAACCAGAGAATGCACGAAGGCTCTTCAAAATACTCTATGTCAACAGCTCTCGATGGAACTGGCTCCATGAGCGATGCGTCCTGCGACGTTGTATAGCCTCCATGAGACGTATGATGACATAGTTAACGTGTTTCTTGTTTTATACTTTCTTAGTAGCGTACAGTACAATACTGGTCTGCGTATGATTGCGTCTAGCGCTTGTGTAAATTATACGGACGCAATTTATAAGTATTCAGTGTATAAGCGCCTTGAGCGCTTGCGTATACTGGTTCAATAAGCGTTCCTTTGTGGATGGAGTGGTGTTCTTAATAATTCACGAGTTATCTACAGTGCACACATGTATTCAATGTCCCATTGTGAAAGTTCGCTAGGTTCAGGTTAGCGCTCTCGTGCAAAGCACAGTGAATCGGCGAACATTTTTACAACAGAGCTGTTTAAGCTTGGGAAACCCCGTTTTCGCCTCGACAAGAAACAATCATTATGATGAACGGCTTTGTGCGTGCAACGCAAAAACTCGACCGACGCGCGATCATTTCGTCATTATCTTTGGCTTCGCTCCCCAAACACGTACACCCTGGCGCGCACTCTCCCGCTGCGCCGATTTGTGCGGCGTGGGATGCAGTAACACGGCGAGAGGGAGTACAGAGAGAGAGAGAGAGAAAGACAAGGAAGAAATTGAAAAGAGATAAGAAGACAGAGAAACAAAGAGGCAGACAGAGAAAGAGATAGAAAGATGCAGACGAAAGAAGATATAGAAAAAACAGAGTGCAATACAGAAAAAAAAAGAATGAGTGAAGCAAGGAAGGAGACAGAAATAGAGATATATTAAAAACAGACAAGAAAAGAGGAAGGGAGCATTATAGAGATCGAGAAAGAAATGAAATGAACAAAAAAATTGCAATAGCAAGAAAGAAGAAAGAAATATAGACAAAAAAGATAGAAAAAGCAAAGAGAAAGAGAGGAATAAAGAAAGAGAAAAAAAAAGAGAAACAAGTAAGGCCGCCCAGCTCCACTGCTAGTTCCAGCATTGCGCCACTAAAGCAAGCTGCGCATAATTTTTGAACAGCGAAGCTCTTTAAGCCGGAGGTCGGGCTGTTAGGTGTTCGCAGATAAACGTCGCCGAGTGATGTCATCATGCGTCGCCTATCAACACGTTACCTGAAAAAAAGAGGAGGAGCTGAGAAGAGAACTTCACAACAGGAGAGTAAATAAAACGAAATGCCTTGACAAGGCGGGATTCGAACCCACGTAACCACGGGCCGAGTCCTAGCGTCGTAACCACTCGGCTATGGAGGTTTTTGTAGCGTTAGCTACACTTGCCTAGGCGGAAACGATTTCGCGTGGAGCGTCATGAGCCGTGGTGCGCATGAGCGAGGATCAGTCAGTACAACTGGGTCACCAGAGCTGGCATCTCACGCGCTCTCCCACACCGCCGCGCGCGGCTTCCCGCTGCTGGTCTGCGAGAGAGTGGCATCGTAGGCGCGGAAAACACGCTGTTGCCGACGCGCGCGCAGACTCCGCCACAGCAGCGCGCGGCTTGCCGCTGCTCCTCTGCGCCGTATTCGAGAGGAGTGACGTCGTAGACACAGTGGCACCGGCGCGCGCGCAGCTATTCGCCTTCGCTGTGCAGTCGCCTTCTGACACTGCGCTGGGGACGCTTGATAGGGCCTCGGACTGGCGTTTGCAGGTGGGTAACGCCATGGAGAAGGAGAGCACAAATGCTGCTCGACGGCGCAGAAGAGCCGAGAAGCTTATCTCAGCCGATTACGAAGTAGTTGTCTGGCAATTAGCGGTTCAGCGTACGAAGAATGAACAGAAGAAGGTTAATAATCCTAGACAATCTGGAAAGCTAAGAATTATCAACTGAACCTTCACTAACGCTACGTATATCCTGGCAGAGCCGAGCTAAGCCACTGCAAATTTTTTTACTGGTTTTAGTCTTCGCAATACATCATCATGACGAAGTGAAAGTAAAACACGTCAGCCTACGTTGGTTTGCATGAAGCAATAAAATACGTCAGTTGAACAATTCATCCAAAATATTATTCGACACACGCAGTTGTGGTTGAGGTCTTAAAAACAGCAGGTTTATAAGTGACACTTTCAAAAAAGCTCCGTCTTTGCACGAATATGCACTCCAAAACTGTGGAGGCCCCGAAGCATGATGATATGAAATGGTATACCGTGTTCAATTTGCACTGGTAAGTATTTAATGCGAATAGGTGTATCCAGGCACGAAAGCATCACAAGGTTTTATGGGAACATGATTGCGTTCCCATGGGCGAGAGAACGAGCTAAAGAGAGAAATAACGAAACAGAGAGAAAAAAATCAAAAGAAAAGCACAGTATAGCTATGTACAGTATAGTAAAGCAAGGGTGTGGTAAGAAGAAGTGAGGCCGAGAATGAGAGGAAGGCCACCAGCCCCGTTGTTTGTTCTGCCTTTGCACCACTAGCGCCTAACTGCACCAATATTGCTTAGACGAAAGCCTTAGATATCTCATGAAACAAAAAAATTGACCATCTACAGTGTCTGCGAGATTTGGTGAGGCCAGACAACACATCGAGAGACCCGCATCGGTGTCAGTAAGATTGATGGAAAGAACAAAGTTAAGTAAACAAAGACCATCTTGCATCGCGCGATACTTAAGTGAAGGTTGTGTGCAGTCGGTGTACCAAAAGTCACGTGACCTAAGTGTGAGTGCGCGTGTTATTAAGTCTACTCTACCATCACTCACAGCAATATCACCTATGGTGCTATTGACAAGGGAAACACAACTTAATTTTCACTTCTCCCCAGTTCTGTATATTCAGCTTTAGGCTATTCATAAGAAATGTGAAACAAACTAAAAAAGGCGGGACACACAGAAGCCCGCACAGAGAGCGCTGATAAAAACATCGATCACAGTGCAAAGCACGCCTGTGACCGAAGGCCATTACCTCATTGATTGGCAGAGCGCGCTTCTCTCACACGTAATAGGAACGTTACTCCGGCTTCGTTCTATAATGCCGCATTGGAGGACGTATATATAACCATAGGGCTGCAGTCAACGCGTTTATTCGCCGACAATCCACTTAAAACGCCTACGGCGAAGCGCCGCTGCACAAATTTGCATACGCGCCGCCGACCGCTTATCCACACTTTTGCGGCGACAGTGCTGCCACCTACAGCCTGATCTCGCGGCGAATATCGTTGATATGACTTACAGGGAAGGAATTTATAGATATTCAGTGTATAACCAAGCGCCTTGTGCGCCTACACTATAGTCGGATATAACTTCAGTAGTCAGCGGCATTTCCTCCTCAAAGACTGATGAACACAAGCCCGCACCAATGGGCTCGCACTCGGGACTCACGTCATGAGCGGGGACGGGCACAGTGGACGGCCGGAGCATGCATGAGTGGGACTATTTCTTTAGTCGAGGAGGGCGATCGGCTGCCGCTCTTCGGTCATCTGGGTGGGGCCTCTCCTGACTTCTTAAGTTGTATCCGACTATAGTTCGAAAATCTTTCCTTTTGGATGGTGTGGAGACCTTAATAATTAACGTGTTATCTGGCGTACACACATGCACTGAATATCTCTGTGTGAACGTTCGTTGTGGTCAGGGAAGTGTCCCCGCGCACAGCATCGTGAGTCCGCAAAACATTCTACCAGCGGAGCTGTTTCAGCTTGGCAAATAGCGGTTTCCCGTCGACGAGATAATATAATCATCAGTACCTGCTTTGCGTGTGTAACGCAATAACTCGAGTTGCGCTCGCTCTCTTCGTCATCATCTTTTTCTTCGCTCCCCAAACACGTACGTCCTCACACGCACAACCCCGTTACGCCGAGTTGTGTGGCGTGGGATGCAATAACTCGGATGGGCGAGAGAGCGAGTACAGAGAGAGAGAGAGAGAGAGAAAGGAAAGAAATAGAAAGATACAGACAAAAGAGAGAATAAACAGAGAGCAAGGCCGAAAGAAAAAGAATGAGTGAAACAAGGAAATTGAGACAAAAATAGAGAGAAAGAAAACGTAGCACAAATGAGGAAGGGAGATTTAGGCAGAGCGAGAAAGGAAGCGAGAGAAATAGATACAGAGAGCAGGAAAGAAACAGGAAGAAATATAGAGAAAAACAGAAAAAGACCAGAAAAAGAGAAGAAGAAATACACAGAAAAAATTACACCATCTACCACTAAAGAGAACCATATCCTGATGCGCATGGGAGCGCATGGGCTGACTTTTAAAGTTCCGTGATTCCTGAGAGAGTGTAAGAGGGAGAGGCAACAGCGTCTTACCGAGCCCCTTACACAATCACCAACGCGCTAGTGCGTACCAGCGCGGTCTGACTAGGTTACAACGCGTTGGTTCATCGCCCGTCTGCAGAATTTCGTTCCTCGACGCCATCACATCATTGCTGAGAGAGTGTAAGGGGGAGAGGGAACAGCGTCTTACCCAGCCCCTTATATGGGCCCGAACGCGCTAGCGCGTGTCAGCACCCATGGTTCCCGCGCGGACGGTCGCCAATGGATGGACGGACACAGCCCCGAGAAGAAGCTGCTTCGCATCTAAAATAAGATAAACAAGAAAGGCCGGCCAGCTCCACTGTTCGTGCAACTAGAGCAAGCTGCGCAAGATTTCTTGAATAGCGAGGCTGTTTAAGCAGGAGGTAGGGACGTTAGCTTCTCGCAGAAACACCTCACCAAGTGATGACGTCACTACGCGCCACCTAGCAACACGTTATTTGAAGGAAAGGAGGAGGAAAGACGAGGACTTTAAAAGAGGAAGAGAATAAATAAAAAAAACCAAAAGAAAATTTCTTGACGAGGAAAGATTCCAACCCGGGTAACCACGGGCCGAATGCGAGCGTCGTAACCACTCGGTTATATAGTTTTTTTTAAAAGACAATAGTCTTTCTTGAGGAACTTAACCACAGAAATTTTGACCTGTATGTCTGTGTGTCTGCTGGCCCACCTTGCTGCTTTTGGTAATTCCCCCATCTGTGTAAGGGCACACCAGAGCATGAATACTACCAAAGGCGAAATGTCCGATCAGGACCTGGTCGGTGTGAGCGACGAAGAACTGCTGGACGGAGGGAAAGGCTCAAATGTCACACATGTCCATCGTATCAAGATTACGCGAGGCGACACTGCCGACCAAGTATTTGAAACTGAAATCTGGCTGCACGACACTGCCCAAGACCACAGGAAGCCGGCGATGTTGCTTTGAATATCAAAGGTTTTGTCTCAGGGGGGCCGAGGGCGGCTTACTTGCCCAAGTTCCTAAAAATGGGTCTTTCTGCTGACGACTGCAATCATGAGGTCCATTGTGCCAACTATGATGCAAACCACCCTACGTACTCCAGAGCTCGCCTGACTCCGAAGAAAGAAAAAGAAGGAACTACCATAAAAGTGAAGGAGAACATAACGTTCCGCGAAGCACGACAGCGTGCTTTTGTCGTTTCCCCTGAGAACATATTTTGCCGAAGTGCTGCAGCGGGGGCGGCACCAAACGACCAGTCGTAACTTCCCGGACCACGCCGCAGCATGCCTAGCCTAACGCCCCCCACCTCCACAGTGGGAGCAGCCAAGGCTACCCTGTCATCTAAGAACATGACCCAACCAGAGACCTCCGCAGGCTGTGGCAACAGCCAAGGCGCCGTGCAGGCTAAGGAGGTCCTGCGCACATCCGGCTGGTTGGGGTCGAAGGCTGCGTTACTCCAGACGAAGCCTACACGACGTTCACATAGCTCTTTGTAGCGAGAGCCCTGTGCCTCGCAAGAGGCTATGTACACCAATTCAAGACAGAAAGCACAAACAGCGCCTAAGAAGCGGAGACTCTCGACCGCTCTAAGAAAGACGAAACGCCAGTTATAAGCACTGACAAAGGCCCTGTAAAATAAGTCAGCCTGCTTACTTTTAGACACATAGCTCATTATTTGCTCAACGTGCATACAATCATCTAGCGGAATGTTCGAGATCTTAGTAACCTCGATGATGTCTGGAACTCCTAATTTTAAACGAAAAGCGCTGTGTGTCAAAGAAACAGATTTTTGTTTAAAGTACACCAACTTCTTCATAATATATATTATTTTCCGGAAAGGTCACCAGGATGCTGCCGCATCATCTGGCGGCGTAGCAATCATAGTTGATAAAAGTATGGCTTGTCAGCAGTTAAAGTTCCAAACCGCCATTGAGGCGGTGGCTGTAGGAGCCAGATTCCTCAATAAACCCATAACCGTATCCTTTATGTACATTACCAACGCAGTATAAACTCCATAAATGCGATCTAGAATCATGCAGTGGAACGCCGAGAGCCATATTTGTTTCCTTGAGATTTAGACGCCCACAGTAGCCTGTGGGGGGATTCTCGCTGCGATGCGCGAGGTCGCCTCATTAAGCAACTTCTCGTTTCCTCTGGGGCTTGTCTCCTACATACGAAGGAGTCCACGTATTTTAACACCACGAACAAATGATACTCTGCCATAGACCTTAGTATTTCATCACTGATGTTTTTCTCTTGTTTTGAATGGAATGCTGAGCAAAACCCGTATGGGAATGATATCTTCCCAATAATCCTGAGTGCGCTGAACCAAAACAACCTTCCTCCACAAGGTCCCTCGGTGGAAGCTCGACTCAGCCGATTAGGAATAGTTCCGAACCCTTACTCACGTAACGTGGGCTGAGACTTCCGCTCTAAACATAGAACATGCTAATATGTATTTTTAACTCTTCCGAGTGACGCCGCGTATAAATGAATTCCCGAAGCGAGACGCGCAGGTTCCAAAGGCCGTGTGCTTTCTAAACCTGATGAATGAGGACTTTTCATTTCAGAGTGGGCAAAGATAAGGTCTGATGGCCCCCAAAATTAACGTATAAACTCGAATACCAGACTCGTCATCTGCGTGGCAGCGCAGGAGCTCGTTAGGAGTGTCAAATGAGGCACCTCCACGAGACAGGTTAACATAGAGCCATCGAAAATTGGGGAAAACAATCGCAATTCGCAAGGGCGAAGCGATGAATGCGACAGCAACACATTGTAATTTCATACAAAGTAAAGCTGGCCGCTAACTCTTTCGGATTCGATCTCGCGTAAGTCTACAAAACGCTGGTGTAAGAGAATACGGCCGCTCCAGCGAGAGAAGCGGTTTTCGCAGTCTCATCGTGTTGATAGCACAGCACGCAGAAGGGTGTAAGAGCCGCCCGCTGATGCCTGCCGAGATAGCGCGCGCGCCAGCGATCGCGCCCTTAGAATCAAAGTTCACAGTTGCTGCTCGAGCACAGTTGCCTTATCTCTTTCTATTTGCCCTATCCTCACATTACTCACCTTCACTGCTCTTTCCCACCCCTTCCTGAACTATGCTATACGAGGCTATGCCGTGCCTTACCTTCTCCCCTCATCCTTTCCTTTCTCCTCACTCTCACATCACTCCTCATCCTCACTTCCCTTTCCCACCCTTTCCTAAACTATACTATACAAGGCTATACCGTGCCTTACCCTCTCCTCACCCTGTCATTTCTCCTCACTCTCACATCACTACTCATCCTCACTTCTTTCCTAAACTAAACTATAAAAGGCTACGCCATGCTTTACCCTTTCCTTCCTCTTCTTTCTCACGTCACTCCTCATCCTCGCTTCCCTTTCCTACCCTCTGCTAGACTATACTATACAAGGCTATGCCATGCTTTACCCTATCCCCTCATCCTTTCCTTTCTCCTCACTGTCACATCACTCCTTATCCTTACTCCCCTTTCCCACCCTTTCCTAAACTATACTATACAAGGCTATACCATGCCTTACCCTCTCCTCTTCCTTTCTCCTCACTCTCACATCACTCCTCATCCTCACTTCCCTTTCCTAAACTAAAACAATACAAGGCAATGCCATACTTTACCCTTTCCTTCCTCTTCACTCTCACGTCACTCCTCATCCTCACTTCCATTTCCCACCCTTTGCTAAACTATACTATACAAGGCTATGCCATGCTTTACTCTGTCCCATCACCCGCTCCTTTCTCCTCACTCTCGCATCGCTCCTCATCCTCACTTCACTTTCCTAAACTAAACTATAACAAGGCTATGCCATGCTTTACCGTTTCCTTCCTGTGCACTCTCACGTCACTCCTCATCCTCACTTTCATTTCCCACCCTTTGCTAAACTATACTATACAAGGGTATGCCATGCTTTACTCTGTCCCATCATCCGTTCCTTTCTCCTCACTCTCGCATCACTCCTCATCCTCACTTCCCTTTCCTAAACTAAACTATACAAGGCTATGCCATACTTTACCCTTTCGTTCCTCTTCACTCTCACATCACTCCTCATCCTCCCTTCCCTTCCCACCTTGCTAAACTATACTATACAAGGCTATGTCATGCTTTACCCTATCCCCTCATTCTTTCCTTCCTCCTCACTCTCGCATCACTTCTCATCCCAACTTCCCTTACCACCCCCTGATTATACCATCTTTGGCTATGCTATGCTAGCAGCCGCTTGGCACATACCCGTTTTTTCTGGCATATACCCTCTTCACCCTCTCCTCTCGTTTCCTTCCTCCTCACCCTCGCTTCCCTTTCACACCCCCTAGCTCTACTCAATCCATATCTATGCTATGCTAGGAACTACTTGGCACACACCCGCCTTCTGCTGTTCACGCGAATAGGCGGAACGAAAAGCTTAAACGGCTCCGCTGTCAAAAATATTGTTCTAATTGCATATGCACGTAAACTGTCCATCGGGCTCAGGAATGAAAGAGGAAGGTTCAATGCAAATATTCTCCTTGAACGAAAGGTGGGATGGGCAGGTTAAGGTGGCACTAAGTCTTTATGCATATTTTTAAGTTTATGCATGTTGCACACGATAACTGTCCTCCTAATCACGAATAGTTCATCAACTCTCTCTTGGCTCCGATTTATGAATACCATTAGTTACCTGCTACATATATAAAACCAACTGATATGGTCAAATCATGTTAATACAACATGCTCATCTGCTTATCATGCGCAAACAAACAGGACCATCAGAGGTCAAGCTGTTGGTCTATGTTTTGTGAGACCGCAATAAGATCCTGCAAGAGTTAAGTCCCACATCAAAATAAAAGGTTCACAAACTCGTGATTGCACGCCTAAAACAGCTTTCACTTATGTTTCGTGCTTCCCAGAGAAATAACTGGCCATCAATGCTCATTGGCACTAATTACACCACTGATTACCGAATACTGAATTTCACTGATTCAGTGATTACTGAATCGCAGCAAGTTACTGAATAGTAACTGCATGGCAGGAATTTCTCCACTCATTCAGGACTGCACCTCATGAACCTGTAACGCCACTCCTCTTTGTAACACAGCAAAGGCATTCATGGTATTTTAATAAATAAGTAAACAAACTTAAATCACGCATCTAGTGTTAAGAAATGTTGTGAAATTATTAAACTGCGACTTTTTTAGCTAATGTAATGTTTTGGGTGAGCAAAACGTAGAACACCGAGAAAATAAGCAGAAGAGCACAGCGATATCTAGAAAGAAAAAAGAATCTGGGTTGAATGACCCGCGCAATATATTTCGTACGGCATTTCAGTAACGCGTCGTGCACGCAGGTTACTAAACTTTCGTCTGTTGTCAATCTTGCGTGGCCTTGCCTCGTATTCACGCCGCTTGTTCCTGGAGAACCTTGGACCGAGCGGCATGTAGCTGGTTGACAACTCTTTGTTTTGGCCTTGCTTACAGATGAATTCCTGTAGTAAAATAGTACAGATATCAAGTATGAGGTCTAAACATAATAAAATACTACAATAGTATGGAAAGTAGGGCTAGTTCGTAAGGTAGCATGCTCGGTACTGCGCGAAATGACAAAGACGGAGTAAGATATAAGAGACGCGGACGAGCGCCGACTCGCTCGTCGTCTGGCTGCTGACCTGTTTTTACCGATGCACAGATATTCTCAACACACAGTTGCCATATAACTAGAGAGGTGATAGAGGCCTTCCATATTAACCAACTGGGTGACGCATGCGTAAGTCAGGCACTGTTCTCTCTTACCGACAAGGTGTTTGCGTAGCTGCTCAGCACGTGTGCCATTACGCGATAAGCAGTGTTTCTTTTCCCAACTCTTTTAAGACTTCTGTTTTTAAGACAATGTTAATATGTCATTGGTCTAACCTTCATGTGTTCCTCAAATAAATTTTTTTCAGTTGCGAGTCAGCAACTGTTGTCCGTGTCCTTATTTGTTTTGCGCTATCATCGTTGTTTTCGCGCTGTACCAAACATGATATCAGCAAAATAACACGCGTAGCGAAGAAACAGCGATTATTGGAAAATTGTGCTTTGACAGGTTTTGCATGGTGGCTTTGATAAGTAAAAATGAAGTAAATGAGCACGAATAGAACTGCACCTGTCCCCGTAAGGCTGCTAGCTCGTAAACACAAGCTTTCGTGGCGTGAGGAGGGAAAGATTGTATCGATCCGCACCCATCCCACGAAAGCTTTCTCAACCCAATGTCATTTTGCAGTGCCTCTGGGATCTGAGGCATTGGCTGAGCCTCACGTGCTCTTACAGCGCCTCCAGGATTGGCCGGCCTTTGAGCAAGCGACGAAGTCATGGGATGAAGTTATGATATCCTAGTCATCACATGACAATAATTTTATGCCTCACTCGTGTTGACGACAATCCCACCGACGTATCACTCTTCGTGCTTGATGAGGCAGCTAAGGCTTCTGCCTTAATAAATTTCATACATCATAGTAATGCGTGATGGGCGCAGAATACTAACCCTTGCTCTGCTGTCGATGCGGAGAAACCGTGCCCTCTATTCATGCCGCCTGTTCCTGGAGATCCCGGTACAGAGCTGGATCCTTTCTGACTGGTCCGTCTTTTCGCTCCGGTCATATCTGGATTCCTGTTGTAAAGGAAGTACAAAAATCGCCAATTATAGCTCTGCGTTAGTAAGATAACATGTAAAGTGAAGAAAAAAGCGATTATCGCTCAATTGTTTTCACACATCTTGCATCTTGCTTGTGATGATTGAATATGAAGCAAGAGAGCACGTATAGAACACAACCTGCCCTCGTTAGGCAGCAACAACACTTATTGAAGTGCGGTATGCAATTCGCCTCGGCTTGGCTACTGAGGCGTTGCAGTTCATTTAGGAATATTACGAAAGAAAGTCAGCCGGTCCCTCATGCATTTGCCTATCAATGATGAACCAAAGGTGCAAGCCATCTTCTTCCTCTTCTTCTCCGTCGATTGTATTGATGCCTCCCCTCCCTGAAAGCTATCTCCGCACAACGTGATTTACCACTGTATCACGTGTGGAGCGTCCCGCTTTGGGCTAGGAAACTAGCACGACCCAATGGACCTCAATGAAGCTTTACCATCCATCCATCCGTCCCGCAAAAAGGGAGGCATTCGAGCCTTTCTGCACCTCACGTGATTTCGAAGTGCCTCCGGGATCAGCCCACCTTTGAACAGGCGAAGGTGTCATGTGATGACGCCATCATGTGATATCAAGTTATTTACGTCATTAGGGAGTTTTCGAATAGGGGCCCTAAACGTTTTTGGGTCCCAGAGAAAAAGCGTCAAGGCCACTGCGCATGCGCGAGACCCAGACAGCGTTTAGGTGTTGCGTTGGGGACGCTATTTCTCGAATTTAGAGGGAGCCCCAAAGCCTGTCCCACAACCTTTCCGTCAAATACAGATGACGGCACCCACGGAAGCGACGGCTCTTGGCTAAGACTTGACTGACCTAGAATAGGGGGAATGTCCAAAGCGCCGCAGACCCTCTTCGAAAACTATTCGCTCCTGCTTGAGCCAAAGCCAGCCCACGCAAAGCGCTTTGAGGCCCCAAACTTTTCGGGCCCCTATTCGAAAACTCTCTATTGTGACTCATCATAACGTCACGAAGTGTGGCGACCTGCGACGTTATCGCCGGATGATGCATTTTTTAAATAATCACTCGTGTTAATAATAATATCTAAAAGCTTGGCATCGATAAATCACAATTCTACGCGCACGGACAACGAGACAAGACAGTGTAGACAGATTGGGAAATGGTTTTGCGTCCATCGTCAGCTGACTGAGGGTTGACTTCGCGAACGCAAGGCCAACCCCCGTCTACGTGCTACGAAGAAAGTTTCAGACATCGTTACAATTGCGGCTATTCAATGCATCAACTCGCTGGCGTGAATTCACACAGATTGTACGGTACATTCCAGCCAAGGAGAACAGCCGTAACTCCGTTGACCAGTGCTCCGACTTGCCGCTCGCCCCTCTGCAGGAGTGGGCGCGTCCAGTTTTCGAATTCGACGCACGCGGCCTATCTCGCTTGCCGCGTGGCTACAAAAGTCTCACTAACCATATTCGAGAAAAGTCGCCATCACTTCGCAGAAAAGAACCACTGTTTCGAGAAGGGAAGAATACCGTGTTCGGTTTGCTTAAACATAGGGAACCGGCTGCGTTAACGCAACAGATGTAGATTAGTTTTATGGCAACGGTCAACATAAGGGCACTTCGCCTTTTCGCAACAGGTTTATTATTTAAACTGGCTACTACGATAGCATGCAACGGAAAATGAAGTTGCCGTCATACCTGCCTTGCGAGAAAGGCTCGCACGAGAGCCCAGCAGTTGTGTGGAGTTGAACAAAACCCAGACGCACTTGCCAAGAGCAGATGGGGGCCACGGGAAGGTGCGTAAACCGATGCTGAGACACAACTTTCGCAGCGACACGCGCGATCCAGACAGGCCGCTGTGGCCGCCAGGGTTGCCGTTGGGTAGATTCGAAAAGGAGCCAGAATTCAAGCTAAATGTAGCCAAAGTAGCCACGTCTTTTAATCTTATCGCCAAACTTGTAGCCAAATGGCAGAAAAGCGGTATTATGAAAAGAGTTTTCATCATTGAATAATATATAATACCATTTTGTGTCAGCAATAAAATAGCATACGAGCACAGTTATTGTCTCCTCATGCTTTGTCTTCAAGCTGTAAGCAAATTGCAAATAAATGAACATATTATAAGTTCCGTGCACCTGTATACATTCCAGAGAGAGAGTAAGGTTGGAACATTCCAGCCAACCAGGCAGTAGGAATACTAATGGTAGAAGAAGGTCACTACTATATCACTACTTGAAGCTGGTCGTGCTTGAAGTCTGCGACTTCAAGCACGACCAGCTTCAAGTAGTGATATCCGCTTGAAGATGACCGGTCCAACTTCATTTTGTAGCGGATCTCTGTGTCTGTCAAGTTCACCCGAAAACACGCGCCGTGCATCAGCACTACGAAACTGACTCGTAGCGTCAGCATCGATGGCGGGCAGCGTGAACAGCGTGCTAGCCACGCGTATGCCAACATGCGCGCAATTTCGTCAGTTTTGATCTTAGACAAAAGGCGTACTTAATTTCATCTTTAATTTGTAAGTTATATTTCCGATTTCCTAATTTTTATTTAAATTAATAAAACCACCGATTTCTTGGCCAATCCTCCATAGTGGGTGAGAGACACTGACTAGGAGAACAAGAACGTCATCACTCCGTCTCGGCAGGCGCACCGCGCGTTACGTTCAGGTGCCTCGATGAGCACCATACTCATGGCGGGGCTAGGACACGCGTATACACCGGCTGACGCGTCAGAAAAGCTTGGAAACAAAGGGTAGTCGTCAGGCTTGCTCGGTATTTTATCTGCAGATAATGATAAAAAATGGCGACTGAATGCGCTAACATAGAGGTTCAAAGTAGCCAGAAAGTAGCCATGGCGCCAACCTGAAATTTTTGTCGCCAGACTGGGTCGTAAAGTAGCCCATTTGGCGCAAAGTAGCCACCAACGGCAACCCTGGTGGCCGCTGTCTGGGATGCTCGATGCGCGCGTCGCGCTCGGGCGGTTCTATTCTTGGATGGGGGTGACGGCGGAAATGCGATCGCGCCGGTAGCGCTTGTCCTGCGGGGCGCCCCGACGCTAGTATCCTGGACCATTGGGGCAACGAGGGTTCGGAGCCACCTCCCACCTCCCCGCAATTTTTCGATTTTAAGTGCGTATATGTACACGCACACATACAAACACATGCACGAGCATACATAAAGTACGCTGGAGCCTCACTCGAAAAACAATTCTTGGCTAAGAGAGAGAGAGAGGTTTATTTGTAGAAAGGCAGAGAGGTCGGCCTATGCGATATTATGCTCTAGCCTGCTACTCTACACCGGGGGTGGGGAAAGGGGAGAAAAAAGAATGATGGATGACGATGGTAAGTAAGAGAGGTGAGTATGTACAGTCCCGTCTAGGTGGTGCAGTGCTATAGCCGCGCATCCAGTCCAGTGGCTTGTAGGAAAGCTGCAACCGCTCTTATGACCACAGTTGTGCTGTTGGCGTCAGGCCATGGGCCCAACACAACCTCATCAGTTAATGGCCTATTATGCACTCCTTCAGTCGAGGAAATCAGTTTTTGTCGTTCGCGTGCGTATGCTGGGCAGGTACAAAATATGTGCTCGGTCCGCAGCGCGCGGCGCGCTGCGGACCCATGCAGTGCACTCTAAAAACTGAAACTCCTTCAGTGAGAGTTATAGAGCTGTGTTACTCCCACAGATCTCATCATACTCTCTCTCAGGGAGGCGCTTTACTCTCTTTTTGCCAGGAGGAGTGAAAAGGCCTTTCACTCCTCCTGGCAAAGGAGAGTAAAGTGCCTGTTTCACTCCTGCAAACCGCGAGAGAGTTCAGAGCCTGTTTTACTCCTCCACCATATGATAGCCTGTTTCAGAGCTGGTATTACTCGACCACCTCTCCCAAATGGAGCAGCTGCAAAGATAAATCCGCCCAGTTTTGTATCTCCGACTGTGCCTCAATCGAGAGAGGAAACATTATACTAAAAAAATGGCTGCGGCTTAGCTCGGCTAGGCAGTGGTATAGACAGACGAGCCGACGAACGCGTTCGCTGTATAGGTTCGTGCACATCCGCAACGCCACTACTAATTTCGCGCGGCTGTGCGGCTTGTCACCTCTTCGCTCCAAGGCCACGCGGTGATACACAACGTAACCCGCTCAACTAGGCCAGTAAAGCTTTCGCTTTAAAAAATGATAAACTATATATTACAAGCCTGCTGGAGGGAACCCAAGTCTTAGGTCCTGGCGACACGGGCCCGTTGAACCAGGGCCTCTCGGGAGGCCCGTCGCATGCTGAGGGCATCGCCCCACAGCACTTTGGTGCTGAAGGGACGCAGGACGACATGGAGGGGAGCGAATAATTTTGCGGCACATGTATACCGTGACGTGGCACGACGTTGGGGATCCACCCCAGTTTGCGTAGCGGTCCGGGTTCTCGATGAAGTGACGACGAAACACGCCTCGTCAACTTGTCGGGACGAAAAGCGCTGACAAGCACAAGGAAACCGGGATCGTAAATGCACGCGATTATGTTCAGTACGTCGTACTGAAACACACCCCGCGGCGTTTTCACGACCGCTTGTGCGCGGCAAGCATTACTGTCACTTGTATTTGCGAGCGGAAAGCGAACGCCAGTAGTGCTTCGGTGACTTCCCATTCCGGCTTGGTAAACATGCGGTCCTATAATCTGCCACCTCTCTCTGCTCGTAATTTAATTAAGCGAGTTACCACACGCATTTTTGCCAGCGGCAGTTCTGCACCGACCTGTGCAAGCACAGAGGTGTGCTTGTCAGGGACCCAGCGCCAGTAGTCGACACAACACGCACATCTCAGCTATCTAAGCACCCCTCCGTAACACGTAAGAAATAAAATGCTAGCTTCTGTTTAATCGGCAGATAAAATCTAAAAGCAGAACCGTCCGAAAGACGTACTCCACCGCAGTACACTGGGACACTGGGGAGGAGCAACACCCATCTAAGCAAACCCGGAAACGCGTGCGCGAGTCACTTCCGGGCAAACACTGTTTCTTTAGGGGAAGACGAGGAACGCTCCCAACTCGCAGCTTGGTCGGCGTGGTCTTTTACGCGGAAGTTCGGGAACGTGGAGTTTGAGCCCCGCTAGTTTGACCTCTGCCCGAGCCGAAGGAACCCCACTTAGGCATCGCCACACGCCACACATATTTGGAGAACCGGTGCGGTGTTCAATCAACTTACACTGGAGGACAGCAGCTTCGTCGCAGGGAAACAAGGCTCCAAGTTCACGAAGGGACTTCAGCACACGACAGAAAAGCACATGATACCCATATATATTGGCATGGAAGCAGCCAGGCCTTAACGCGCAGCTCACGCCGCGAACAAATGACGTCTGGCTGATGGTACAACCAAGAACATGGTGTTTGTGATGCACGTATCTTAAAAGCAGTTCACTGCATGGCGCTTTTGAAGTGTGCGCACCGCACGTCAGTCGGCTCCTACCGCGAAGTGAGTAAACTTTCTTGAACCAAGCTATATCTTAGTAATACGAAGGGTCACTACGAGAAAAATATATATATATATATCAAGCAAGCTGCCGAGCGAGAATCGAAGGGCCGGACCTGCCCGACGAGCTCGGGGAAAAAAAAAAAGCACTCCTGGTCCGACCAACGCGCATTAATTTAACGACGTCCAAACGTAACAGGTAACTGCTTGCTTTTTTAAATGGTAATATGGGTAAAAAATTTCACTTTCGGTGTAACATTTTCCGAACATTTCCTCCAAGAAGTGCACATAACTTAATGTAGCTAACGGTTCAGCACATTTAACATGCCCTATATGCACCGAAATTCCAAGTTACTCTGATACTTGACTGCTTATTTATTCTGTTTTGCATAAGAAATTGCCTATAGTACAATTTATGCCTTGCCAATGTAATCAAAGTTTGAGGATATCAGAATAAATTATCTCCAACGAAACTCTGACTACACAGTTTTACGTCTGTCCCAGAAAATGGCTTGATTACAATGAACAACCCATACGAGTTCTTATAATCATGCTTGGTGAGCAAAATGACAGGTAGACAGTTAGCTTGATTTCACCATAAGTCCACGAGCTTACAGCAATGTGACTGGGATACACATATCTCGAAGTAATGATTGAGGAGGTAGGCTTAATATGCACAACAATGTAATAATTAAGTATCGGTGATTGTTTACAGGTACGTCACAGAGCCTCACACATTTTCATCACTTGAAATTCAGTCAGCTTAACACACTATATTTGAATTTCATTCGGTAAGACCGGCGTCACATGGGCACCTTTGATCGCGATCAGACCTGTTCCACACCAAATTTTTCTAATCGTTATTGGCTTCCTTACGCAAGATACAGCAGGGAGCCAATTACTGTTGAGAAACTTGATTCTGATCTGGCTTAACCGTGATCAGCAGTGCACCGTGTGACACCAATATAACATGCTAAAGGCTGCAAGTCCATCTATGTACCTTTTGGAACATTTACTTGCGTGTGTAGCATGTATGTGCGTTCTACAGAGCCCAATACTCATTTTGTTTTACTTTGTTGTCAGTGTGCAAAAAGTTCTTTAAGGCCGCTGAAGAGCGTGCACTTGACTCATTTATTGCCCATAAAATAAAGCTTTGTAATGCTGGCTGTAGTTGCACTGCCCATGCTCGTCCCTGCCATTCTTCTATCTCGTCTACTGGTACATATAAGTTTTCTAGCATGCCTTCTCGTATATCTGCGAACTTCAGTGCTTAAATGCATGTTTTTGCAGCTTATGTCGGCAAAATAAGGGGTGCTCACTTGGACTCACTCAAAAAAATAATTTTTTTCGCTTAACAATAAATTGGACAGAGATGCGCCAAAATTTTTCTCATTCGAACTCACTCACACTTAAAATCGCTATTCACCTCAGCTGGGCTCGCTCAAACTCATACTCATTAAATTTGTGCGCAACTAGACTCACTAAGACTTGGACACACGGATCAGTTTGAGTTGACTGACGGGTAAGCTTGTTGACCTACAGGGACTATTGTCCAAAGGAAGATGAAAACTAGAAATTCCTCACTACATGCTCTTGCGACTGAGTGCACAATAACATGATTAGGCAGGCACCTGTAGCCAGGAGGAGGGGGCCCAAGGGGCGCCCCCACCCCCTGAAATTGTGATAGAGGGGGTTTTTTACCGAAAAAAAAAATAATGAAAATAGGCGTTTTTGAAGGCTTTCAGCAAGTGCCCCCCCCCCCCCCAAAAAAAAAAATCCAGGCTACGGGCCTGTGATTAGCTAATATGTTTCATCCCTCTCGTGAGGTCTAAAAACCGTAATTAAAGCTAATATTCAGTAATTTCCTACAGAATAACTGTCTCATGGGCTAGTTAGTAAAACATGGTTACTAACACAGCGCGAAAAAATTAGGGCATGAAGACAAGAAGGGGCAGTCGAGGCTGTAAATTAGTATACGAACTGTTTATTTACGTTGACACACCCTCCAATATTTAAAGGGATGTCACAGTGGCGACAGATCTTTTAAAATAGGCCAGCAAAAGAAATGGAGCTCACTCAGAGTCACTAAAAAAAATTTTTTTTCCTAGGGCTCACACAGACTGAAACTCACCAAAAATGTACTCAGCCGGACTCACTCAGACTCCCAGGTCAATCTGAGTCTGCGTTAGTGGAATCGTGGTGTTCAGTATACATCGCCTAATTTCCTCTTTCAATTTGTCTCGACATTTATCGGCATGCAAAAAAAGCTCGGCAGTATTGGCAAGCAGTAAAACTGCTTGAATCCTTTATTGCCCATGTAGAGGTGGGGAAAGCTTTGTGAAGCTGTCTGTAGCAGCATTGCATGTGCTCAGGGCTCAAGTCTCCTTTCATTGGAGGGGAGGCCCTCATAGGGCGGGCAATTCACACATGCTCGGACACACACACACACACACACACACACACACACACACACACACACACACACACACACACACACGCACGCACGCACACACACACACACACGCGCGCGCACGCACGCACGCACGCACACACCAAACTGACCTTGACCTAACCTTCAGGTGGTGCAAAACTTGGCAGATGTACCTTAACACTTCTAAATGCAAGTTAATCTCGTTCACTCGAAGGCATACTAACTCAGCATTTCACTATACTATTAATAACATCATTGTTTCGGCTACCCCATCATACAAATATCTCGGCGTTCACCTTTCATCAGGTTTATCTCCGACTGTGCATATAGAAGCTGTTTCATCGAAAGCTTCTCAGTCTCTCGGATACCTCCATAGAAACTTGTGCAAAGCTCCTTCTAATGTATGCGCATTATCATATATTACTTATGTTCGTCCACAATTAGAGTATGCATCATCCACATGGTCACCATATCAAGATTACCTAGTCCGTTTGTTGGAAGCCGTCCAGAATAGGGCAGCAAGATTCATCTCTGGCAACTATGACTATCATTCAAGCATTAACCTAATAAAACAAGACCTTGCATTTCAGTCACTGGAAGAATGCCGCATCATTGCTCTTTTATGTTTGTTTCACAGGTACATTTATAGTAATAAATTTCACTGTTTGCCACTTCATTCTCCTGTGCGCACATCCCAACGCATTTACAACGCACGTAGTTTCATGCGCATTCATAGTTACACACAGGCATTTAACTCATAATCACTACCCAGAGCCATTGCACATTGGAACGGTCTTCCAGATAACATTGTATCCATCCCTAATCGTGAAACTTTCAGTGATAACCTGATTTCGTTGCACTCTAGTATTGTATAAGGTTGTTGCACCTTGCTGTTTGTAATCTTTGTATTGTTTCTTCTTTTGCTTTTTTTGTCTGTATTTCTCTTTATTGTTGTTTTGTAAATACTGCTGCCCACCTTACTCAATGCCCTTCAGTGGGCCGGTAAGGGATTTTGAATAAATAAATATAACAGGGCACGGAAGTTGTTATGGACGATCACAGATTAACGACACAGAAAGAAATTGCGATGTAAAGGCTTAAAGATATGTGAGCTCCAAGCAACTAACTCTAGCTGCAACGCAGAACATTTACTCACTGCATTGAGAACCTCAGGCACGACAGCGTAATATATTATTTTCATGCCTACTTACCTAAAAAAAAAAGTAGGCAAAAGGCAGGCGTCTGCGGTATTGCACTAGCCTCTTAATTCACAACTAAATGAATGAGAATTGACCAGTACCAAGGTGAACCTTCACTAATTCACGAGCAGGTATTTGACGCTCAGGTGCCCCATGGAACAGTAGCCTGCGCCGAGAAGTTTAGTTGAACGTGGCGATGACCCATCGTGTGCAGTGTCTCGAGGAAACACATGCAGCAATGCAATGATACCCATTTTCCTGTTTTGCTCGCACCACATCAACCGATTAATCGCGATTAAATAATTATTCAGAAAATTGGCGCGTCATAATATCCCCACACAAGGCACTACTGACAAAGTCATCTCTAGCGCTTGTCAAATGTGTGTTGCAAGGCTACAGTTCACCTGCCGAGGGGGGGCCCGAGCCCCTCCTCAAAAATGCAGGGGGGCCGGGCCCCCCTGCCCCCCCTGACTTTAAGCTTTGCATGTGCTCATCCCGCCTTTCCAAGTTTCGTCTGCTGGTGCAGTTTCTGTGCTTTCTTTAGTGTACCTTGTCATTTATGCACATTCTTTTATGTTATTTTAGATCTTAATTTATGGAAGTGATCGATTTTGATATATGGTCTTCTTATCTTAATAAGAACTTTTCCAACAAATTGCTGATATATTAAAAAACAGCAACGGGCATTTTCTCCTTACCTTAGTAACATAATGTGACCCATCTGTTCATTAAATACCCCTTGCAGTACTTACGAGGGCAGTGCCATTTCCAAATAAATAGGTAACAGCTTTTCATATTGTTATTTTTCTTCAAGCAGTATGTACAGCAGCAACAACAAAAGAGATATGCTGTATATTTCAGAAAATCAGAAATGCCTGAATGATAACCACTGAGAAATGTTAGTAAATCAGACTACAACGCACTCTTCTTTGAGCCATTCTAACTTGTTCACATCATAATCACAGATATTTTATCTCTTCCATCTATGCCTGTGTCACAATTCAATCAATCAATCAATCAATCAATCAATCAATCAATCAGTCAATCAATCAATCAAATTTTATTTTTCTTTCCTTTGAAAGAGAAGGAGGCGGGACTAAAAGCTGCGATTATGGCTTGACAGAGGCCCCTGCCCCTTTGGATCTTGGCATGGCACAGCATGAGGGTGGATACATGGTGTATACATTGCGCAAAGCGCACGGTTTACAATACTATTTTTCGGAAATACAGTAAAGGGTACATTGCAATACAGAAGAAAAGATTACACAATCTTCTCTAACACATATATAAAGTGACACTAAAAATAACACAATAGCAAAGTAAAAAAGAAAAAAAAAATCAAATAAAGATTTCGCACCGCGGCATCACTTCGGCTTGAAAGTAAAGGTCCAGCCTTTGTGGGGAAGCTTCTTGTCCAGGATGGCTGATGAATAATTCTTCTTTTCTTGCAACTTGATAGGAGTAGCGGTGCCGCCTAAACTGCACCACTCTTAATGGTACCATCACTAGGAAAACCTTTTCCCCCACTACATATATGGAGTCCACGAGGGCAAATTTGGGAGTCTCTCCTTTTGCCATGATGAGAACATCATCTTTTCTGTATGCTGAATTATTCAACGTGGCAGATGTTACTTGCCAGATTTCCCCTTCACTCACCACGTCTTGCAGCATAGCAGGAAGATCACTGTGCTTAACTTTCTTCATGCCAGTAGATGCCATGTTGCTGCTCACGCCGAGGCTGTTCAGTTGATATGACTGAAAGAGCTGATGCCTGACAGCTAGTGTTTTGCAAATGTTTCGAAAATTCATGCAGCGAGAAGCCAGCCGTTTGAAATATTGGTGTTTGGCCTCAAACCGCATGCACCAGTATTGTATCAGTGGCCCGTGCTGGCTGATCATTCTTGGATAATGCACCATAAAGTGCATCTTAGGAGTTATGCTCAAGTTTGGATATGTTGCCACAAAATGCTGCATAAACTCTTCGATCTTTTGCTGAAGATATGGCAGCCATGAGAATGGCACCTCTTCAGCCAACACTATATCAGTGATTTCTCGAAACTGAAGATAAAGTTCCCAGTGCTGGTTGTCCTCAGGTATTTGAGATGAAAAAATGAAGGGCAAAAGCCTCATCAGGCACCACTTCTGTGCTGCTGTGCCTTTCAAGCTTCCTTTTGGAGACAAAGAAGACTGTGTTATGTGTTCTGGTCGGTTTTTCCTGTCATTATACCCATAAGAAAATGTCCTAATCTTGTCCAGGTCAGCCAGAGACAGCACTGAATCACTTATAAGGCCACTGACAACACTCCGAAGAACATGAGACACAGTCCCCTCAAAGATGTCATGCATTACATCAGGTGGCAACTGGTTGCACACTGAAAAGTACTTTAACGACAAAAGTGGTGAAGGCCCACTGACACCGTACACACGCTTAAGGTCTTCATTCACTGCAATGGATGCAAGATGTTCTGCATGAATATCATCTTTGCGCAGGTTGCACATTGACTCATTAGTGATTCCTTGTATGTCATCAGAATGTGCCATGCAGAAACGACATATCCTGCCTTTTGAAAATGAACCACTAAAGCCACCAATGCTATGCATGGAGAGGTTGTCTCCACAAAAAGCAAGGACCATAACTTTTGCCTGTATGACTCCCCTTTCAGTTTGCAGCGTGAGACCTTCATTTTCTAACCGCTGCAAGTCACTTATGAGAGGTGAGAAAACCTTGTCGTGGCCATGCCTGCTTACATCTTTGTACCGAGCTACAAGCACAAGGTGAATGGCTTTGAGCTGTGAGCGGAACACAGCAGGAATGTTAAGAATACTGAAATAAACAAAGAAGAGCTTATGCACACCTCTCTTGGCTCCTAAAGCATTACAGATTTCAACTTCATCAGCGTACATTGACAAAAAAATGGTATTTGCTTCTGAAGTGGTTAGCACACCTTTCAAGTTTTTGTAGATTGTGCCATCTCTGAAATCGTGCAGAACTTCAATGCCATCCTGGTACTGCAATGCAGATGACTGCATAGGTGAAGAGTAGAAAACTGTGTTGGCAATATGTGGCACTTCAAGGACATTCTTTAGCACTCTTGCTATTGGCACATACTGGAAAGTTGACACACCTTGCGGAGTGAACTTGTGTTGTTGCGGTGCAGTATACGGCAGATTCTGTCTGGCAAACAATTCACGGGTGTAACTGGACCGACAACACGAAAACATCTCGTCGACAAAGTCACAGCTGAGGAGCTTATTAAGATTTTCGCTCGAACTGAAACTTGATGGGATGCAGTTCTGAACTTCGGTACAGAACTCTTGCATCGTTTCTTTCAAGAGGTAACTGAAGTCCGAGAAAACGTTTTCTGCAGCCGAGTAAGAGATTTTGTGCTCTTCCGTGAATTTAAAAAAATATAAGCAAAGTTTCTTTTTCATATTATCAAGGAAATGCGCGAAGGCAGCAGTCCCGCTAGAACGACAGTGACTTTCAGGCGATGCGTCAACGTCGATGTCATCAGCAACGATGTTACCGGAGTCGATTTCATCAGCAACGATGTTACTGGAGCCTGCTGAAGGCGGTGATGGAGGAATGCCCATATCCGCACGGCTAGTGCCGGCATCGCCACATCCCTGCGGCAGCGCGTCGATGCCAACAATGCTCCTGTGGCATCTGTACGCATGCTTTTTTAGCGAGTCAACAAGAGTATACGTTTTTGGACACCCCTCTATGCCGCACGTTACACGGAAGTTCGGCTCCCAGCTGTGCGCGCCATGAATATGCGTCAACAGGGGAAGGTACTTGACGTCGAAAAAAGCACATTTCTGACAGCGATACAGCTTGTGCGGCGGAGCCGCCATCTTAAACGCAATGCGATGGAATCGCAACACAGCCTCAATGCCACAGACATGCCATAGCGGGAACTATCTCTCTCTCGTTACCCTGTACTCGGCCAGACGGTCACCGTTTCCTTTCTTCCTACAGCAGGCAAGCACTGCGTCTAACGGCAAATGTCAGCCTGCCGCCTTCTCTTTTTTTTTACATTTCTTTTCATCAGTATTTATGGCACCACATAAAATAATAATGATCTATCATGTGCAAATCGTCTGCTTCTGCGTCGATCATGCGAAATCACATACGAAACTGCCAACATTTCTCATAGAAGCTTCATATCTAAAAACTTCAGTA
Organism: Rhipicephalus sanguineus; assembly: GCF_013339695.2. Classification (NCBI taxonomy): domain Eukaryota; kingdom Metazoa; phylum Arthropoda; class Arachnida; order Ixodida; family Ixodidae; genus Rhipicephalus; species Rhipicephalus sanguineus. The sequence goes on from NC_051182.1 coordinate 60,738,897, forward strand.
GTCTGTAGCCATGTCAATTCAATTTTACAAAATACTTTATTCAAAAATTGAATTAAATTGTGAGAATATTAAATGCTTCATAGGATTTTATGATGCACTGCGTGATTGCGGCCCTCGCGGTCCTACTTGTTCTAGGGACCGTACTTGTTCTACTGAGACTTGCGCGCGCATGCGCGCGCATTAGCGCGCGCTTTTTCGTCCCCCGCTGCCCCGCTTTCGCGGTTGTCCCGTTATTCGACCAACGACGTCTCTCTTGAGGGTCGTCCAGGCTGGTTCGACTTCGTGCATAGCGCTGGCTCGGCCATGGCCATCAAATGCCTCGTAAGCCGCGGGCCTTCGAAGTTTTTGATTTCTGTAAGTGGTGCACACAGAAGAGAAGATCTGCAAGATGCGTTCAGAGCGCACTCGTCATTGCGGTCCGTGGACGACAATGCGATCATTCAGGTAAGACTTGGTCTCTTCGTTTGCAGCTGAAAGTTACGAATTCGCACGAGAACGCGTACAGGTGCTTGTATGTTCACGCGTGCTTTGAAAACTCATATATAGTTTTCATTCTCTAATCATAGTTATTATTCTCCAGCTTTAAATTACGTTTTTCTATCCGAAAGTGTGATATTAGGTTATTAGTTTCCTTATCCACAGATATTCCTGCGCTAAACGCACGTTTACATGCGAAGTATTTCGCTTTTTCTTGCGCATGTTCACCCCTTCAATGCGCCAGCTTCGCTTGTGCTTAAGGCGCATGAGTTTTTAGCGTGCACCTCTGTCAGCCTCCCGTTATCAGAAACGGTGTGGCTAGGGTTACGTCCAGACGTGCCGTGGTTGCGTCCTATGCGCAGACTAAAAAACTCCTTGCTGTTTTGTTTGCATTCAGATAAACTTGAATGGGAAGCAAGTTCCCGTTGTAGACAAAATACGTGTACTAGGCATGCACATTCAATGTAACAAACTCAACACTTGCACACCTCAAATGGTTGCTACGAGCGTGGACCACACAACACGGCTTATAGGAAGGGTCTAGAATGGTCTTCGCGAAGCAGATTTAATAAGACTTGTACAAGCATTTGCCATCAGTAAAATCACATGCATTCTCCCTCCCTTATCTTCACCTAACAAGGTCTGAGGAAGATAAGGTAATTCACTGATACACAAGCTATACAAGTTTGCCCTTGGAGTGCCAAGTACAGCCTCTACTGAGAAACTTTTGGCTACAGGCACCTTGAATACCTTTAGCGAGCTCTCAGAAGTACACCTGACAGCTCAGTACCAACGCTTATCGAACACCCACACAGGCATACGTATTTTAGACTCCCTAAATATTATCCCAGCACTGATGACCAAGGAGAAATTTAATATTCCCCACCAGATTCATGAGAATTTTGATATCCCTCCTCTCCCTAAAAATATGCATCCTGTTCACCACGAGCATAGAAGGCAACAACGAGCTAAATCCCTACAGAAAAAGTTCTTTAACTGCGAAGATGTGGTCTATGCCGATGCTGCAGAGTATCCGTGTGGACAGAAATTCGCCTTATCAGTTGTTAACTCCACTGGCAGTGTTGCAATGGTAGCATCCATTCGAGCCTTGTCTTCAGAGGAGGCGGCGGTGGCACTCGCCGCAACAACTGCTAATTCGTATGTCATTGTAAGCGACTCAAAAACTGCCATATACAACTTCGGAGCGGGTAGGGTTTGTAGGACAGCCCTAGCCATTCTCTGTCGTAACCCGCCATCACAAATTGTTACATTAATCTGGACATCTGCTTATGCAGGTCTAATTGATAATGAGGTGGCCCATGCAAGCGCTCGAGCTTTCACGATCTGAGCGCAGGCTAGATTAGGGGATGCTTCAGAAACCAATAATCTCCCCCCTGCGCTTACCTCTAAAAACAGATTGGTTACATACCACGATATTTGCGGGCATTATCGCCTAGGTCGGCGAACCCTCCCGCCTTTACTGCGTTGGTCCTCACGCAGGCGCGAGGTTCGGTGGTGTAGACTCCAAACCTGCACTTTTCTTTAACGCCACAAAATTTACCCCAGGATGTACCCTAATTCGCACTGCAAGTTTTGTTCTGCCAGGCGAGTGGACCTTAACCACATTATGTGGCAGAGTAAAAATCACTCCCCTCCCCGAGCCTTCGTAAACAATTAAGTAGTCAGGAGCTGTGGGAGGCTGCCATGCGCAGCTACAACCCCGCACTTCAGGAGGCTATCCTGAGGTGGGCTGAGGTGGTAGAGGAGGCCTACCGCGAGTAGGATCCCTCACCTTCATCTCGCAGCCCCTTTCCCTTAAGATGGGATAACTAAAGGTATTTCTCTCTCTCTCTCTCTCTTTGTATCTGCTGTCCCTGAGAATATATGACGTAAGTTAGGGATGGTCACCTTGTGGTCAGTGTGAAAGGTAAGAGGGTCCACTAGGTATACCGATATACTTGCTGCAGCGGCTACAAAAAAAAAAAAGAAAGAAAGCCTGTATTTCTGTGTAATTAGTTGAAGTTGCAGCTGTGAGCACTAAAGAAAAAAAGAAAAAAAAAAGGCAGGACAGCAGCGAGGTTCTAACCAATGTCCTCGCAGTTCTGAGCACGACACGTTAGCCCGCTGCGCCACCAGGGCCGATCGGTTCGGTGGGTCTAACGGGCTGCATTTGTATTGTTGTCATGCTGGACGTAACTGCAACGGCTCCTATCGTCACGTCTAGACGTAACGCTAGACACTCCGTTTCAGAAATGCTAAGGCGTGAAAACGTCGACACCATGTCTTGTCAAATTGCTCCCTAGTTGTGCACGTAATTAGCTCGTTTTATCACCACACATACACATCGGCCGTTACTGTAGAGTAATTTGGGACTATGACAATAGTTTGATTTCTTGCACTTTCAGTTGTACAGCAAGGAATTCGACACGCACATCGACATAGATGAAAATACGATCTTGCAAGACGGTTGCTCCATCAGGGTCGTCGACGTTTGCTTGATTGCTGAGGCAGCCCCGTCATATGGAATCGCAGGAAGCTCGTAAGTAATGTCTCATTTCGTGACAGTTTCAAACGTACCACTGGTATGGTCAGGAGAAAAACTAGTTTTTATATCAGTGCGCGCCTTTTTGCTGTATTTACCCGCTTAATGAGCGCACTTTTTTTTTTTTCTAAAAAGAAGAATGAGACTTGGTGGTGCGACGATTATGTGGGGTAAAATTTTCGCAGGAAGACTCAAGCTGCAGGTCGGAATTTTTACGTCTACTGCAAGCGTAACCAAAAAATGCAGGCTAAATTCGGGTGTCGCACATTAATTTCACTTTGCATGAATTCCTCGCGCATAGCACACAAAAATCATGAAAGAACAATGGAGGGAGGGTAGCGAGAAACCGCCCTTTTGGTGCTTTTGAATATCTTAATCTACACTGCCTTTAACTGCCCTATACTCCATCCAAGCTATTTAGCTAAAACCGCACTGTGCCGAGCGCCACCACCTTGTCAAGGTTCGAAAGTAAAGTTTCACATTCCTGAGCTCACCCTCCTCATGTACAATGTGTTAATTGGAAAACGGGGGAAAAAATAATGATAAAGGCAAGTTACGAAAATTGCGATGTATGTGGACCTTCGCGCGGGGTTTTAACGACGCTACTGGAGGAGTGCGCGCCTCTAGGCGAAAAACAGCGGATCCGGTGTTGCTTTGTTTGATATCTACGCTGGTGCGTTGGAATCACGTGGCATCATACGGGGAGCCATGTGCAACCCTTATATGCGGTAACGGAGGAAGCTAGCACTTATCGCAAGGCTCAGAATATAGCCGGTTATCACGGACTGAAAACATGCCGTGCGCGTCGTGCAGTCCAGTGTACCGCGTCGGTAATTTAGCGTCACTAAAGAAGAGCACATTGTCCTCGATTCATGCAGTATGTGTGGAGACGCAAAGGTTGCGAGGGAAGGGTGTGGGTGTCGTTGGGGGTGCGATCATTTTGCAGGGAAAAAAAGATCAAATGTTGACGACAGAATTCAGGGATGCGACTATTACGCAAGTAAATACGGTATTTACAAACTGAAGACCCACAACCACTGGCATAAATCCCGGGGGGGGGGGGGTCCTAAACCCCCTTGTGTTCAGCCTGGGGGGGGGGGGGGCACACTGCTTGCAAATGTCCCCCCTTGACATTTATTTTTCAAACATAATATGTTTGAATTGCTTGACAGTTAAGTATAGTGTATTCAACTTTCTCTAATGTCTGTTTATTTTGTAGTGTGTGGGTCCTGTGTTGAATGCTCCTCAGCTATGTGAGACTATTGAAACCGCGAACTGCCACTCGACCGGTTTCAGAGAAGAGTCAGTAAAACAATGCAATTACGCAAGCTGGGCTCCCATGCTCACCATTTAATTTTATTTCAGAAAATCATCTAATTTTTTATATAAGTAAAATTGACACCTATATTTATAAAAACAAAATGGCCACTATGACAAGATGTGTGTCCCCGCTTGTGATTTTTCTGGGCTTACGCCACTGCCCACAACCATCTTGTTATCACCTTTGCTGTGCCTTTCGTCTTTTCGGAACTTGCTTAATAACTTGAAAACCTCAACCACATGTGCAGGACAAATTCACGCTGGTACAAAACTTGGATGAAAAGGATAAAGCATTACTCCTATTGTATGTGACTCACTGGGTGTTGGATGTGATTTGGAAGCTGAGTTTTCTTCTTGCATTTCATAGGCTTTGGCATATGACACACAGGGCATTGCCCTCCCTCTAGTGATGCAGAACTATCGGTAAATGGATTATCGATAGCATCAATAGTATTTTTGAAACTATCGATAGTATTACTATCAATAAACTATCAATAGTATTACCAATAGTGCAATCCATAAAACCATCAGTAGCATATTCTACAGGAATTATATAGTGCTGTGAATAATTATGCTGTTGTTGGCTGGCAGTATTGCCAAAACATTCACGATAGCCTACTAACAGCAATACTCAGTTCCTTTATGAGGAATATTTTGGCGAAATAAATCAACTATTTCTGCAGAAAATGCCGGTTGATGTCCATATATAAAATTCATATTCAAAAGCAATCAGTTACATCTTAAATGAACGAATTTAGTTCTTGATACTTATATGTTGGGACGTACAACCTCAACAGTTACTACTTCATATTTTTACTTTGAAATCAGAGAATGCAGTGTGAATTTGAAGCCACGCAGTTCTGCCATATGTAAAGACTTCCTTTCTGCTATAGATGAACATTTCAACTTAAATATCATGTGTCATCGAAGCATTCTGATGAAACAACACGAGCACATCAATTATTTTGCCCTTCAGCCTGCTACTCCTGCTCCACCATTTACCATGCACTCAAGGAACGAAGTTTATGCTGCAATGAGTTCGCACAGTTGATATAGTATCGATAGTGCTATCGATAGTTCTGCATCACTACCCCCCTCTCCTTTTCAGAATGCAGCAGAACCTCCCGTAGTTTATTGTTTCTTTGCATGACAGTGGTTATTGAGGTTACTTGAACGTTGGCTATCTCAGAACAATGGTTTGAAAAAAGGTTAAAAGTGGGGCTCTTGTTCCAGACCCGGTCAACCCAAAGAAGGTGCCCAATCAGCATCGTAACACTGGTTCCTTTATGAATTCTTGGTTGTAGTGTCAGTATCATTTTCTGTGACTATTAGCTGTGCTTGTGCTGTTCCATAGCAACTGCAACTTTGTTTTGCATTGCTGTGACTATCGGTGGACAATGAAGTTGCCAATGAGGTAAAAAAAGAATTCTGCTACAATGGTGAGCACATAGTGTAAACAGTAGAGAAGGCACAGCAGAGTGAAAGTTATTCTAGCATGACTCAATAGTGATGTCTGGAAACAAGCTGATGCATTTGGAAGTTGTGCACTCACAAGTGAGTGCCTTGTTATGTAGCTGCTCATCTGAGCATTAAAAATTTTTGTTTCCTTGTGTACACTTTGATATCTTTGAAGCAAGTTGTATCACATGATTTTGCCTTTGCAAGGCAGTTTTTTTTTGCACTCATTTGCTGTTCCCAATTGTCTGTGAAGCTTGTCATGCATGAACACTGACTAGCACAATTGTATGAATTGACTCTATCCAGCCAAAGCGTCTTAGTCACAGCCACTAACAAGAAGGGAACTGGGCTCAAATTATGTTTGTATTGCTATGATAACATTCATTGTTGTAAGAGCAACTTAATTCTGTCTGTGTTTTTCGTTTCCAATTTTATTTCTCTTTGCTTTTATATGCTTTTTTGTCTAGGGATGTCTCAATCGTTGCTGTGCCTGAGCAAGATGAACCAGACGAGATAATGGCTGCATCATCAGGCAGTCAACAGCCACTAACAAGAGAGGAACGGTGCTCAACTTATAGGTTTGTTTTGTTATGATAACAGTCATTGTCATAAGAGTAACTTAATTCTGTCCCTGTTTTTCCTTTTTGATTTTATTTCTCTGTGCTTTTTTGTCTAGGGATGTCTCACTCGTTGCAATATCTGAGCAAGATGAGCCAGAGATAATGGCTGCATCATCTAGCATCCATTATTACCAAAAGGCAAAGGTTCCATTCAAATTTCCAAAAACACCATTTGACATCAAAGCTCAACTGACTCTTTGCAAGCAGGGCGAGGTGCCTTCTTCACTGCGGAAGCGAATTGTGGAGTGGCTCTGGTTTGAGCTATCGTCCTACACACTGTAAGTGTAAAGTGTACTTATATGGGTATGTGTAAGTGTATTTTGGGTTATTAGCCTAAATGACCAAGTTACTTTATCGTTTTTAAACTGTTTATTTAAAGCCTTCATTCCTCTTTGAGACACCTTAAAATGCAGGTGCATTCATATTCCATTTTGAGTTAACAATGTGATAAACTAGCTTGAACATACTGCTCAATGAATGCAGTCAATGTACATCAAAGCCACAGTTGAGCGTGCTTATGTATATAAATTAAATATCTAATTTTGCATGAATGGCTCTGGCATCCATGGAATGCATTTTATGTAGGAACTGCACTTCTCTGATCAACAGTGTTTAGCATGCCTGACTAATGCAACATCAGTGATCATTTGTTTGAGTTGATTCAGGCAGGGTTATTGGTTGCTCCAAGATTGTGCCATTATTTTCTTTTCTGAAGTCCTGAATGTGCGACTCGTCTCTCCTTTACTGTTCGAGCCATCTTCCTTCGTGTATGAGCCACTGCCTCACTGCAATGTGTCTGTACAAACAATAACTGTTTAGCGGTTAGCAGGCCCATGTCAGTGGAAGTGCAAGTGATGATCGGTCTGCTATTAACCGCGGAGCACTTTAGGGGCCCAGGCTGTCGTAGCCTGGCATAACGCAGGCAAAACCATGATCTGTAGCATATTGAGCGCGCACTCTCACCAAGGAGAAGTCTTCCTCTTGTTCTTCAAGCGCCTCGATGGTGATATTAAGTGCGAAGCACTTCAGTGGCCCAGGCTGGGATATGCTGTCGTTGCTTGGCATAACGCAGGCAAAACCACGTATAAAAATAGAAAGAGAAAGAAAGGGAAAGAATAGGAAGAAAAATTGAAAGAGCAAGAAATAGATAAAGAGAGAGGAAGAATTAAATGAAAATTAAGAGTGACAAAAAGACACAGAAAAAACAGAAATGGAGAAAAAGAAAGACAGGAGGAAAGAAAGAAAACCGAAGAGAAACGAAAAAGACTGCCCAGCTCCAAACTTGCTTCAGGCTTGGCCTCACTAGTGCAAAGCTGTCTTCAATTTTGTATGAGTGAACTGTCGACACAAGTGCCATCTTGGTAGCATGCTTGCCTTTGGATAACAGACTCCTAAAGGACCCCTAAGGGGCTTGTCGGGTGAGGCTGGTTGATTTAAAGGGACACTAAAGGCAAATGTTAAGTCGATGAGACGCAAGTGGATCACAGCCCTGCAAAAACGGAACTTTTGCCCAACCCGCACTGTTCTCCACTGTAACGTCAGGTTCTTTTTTCCATGAATCAAACAGAAATGCACAAGCAGCATTTTATTACTTCTTGCAAAGCTCAGAATGTTCTTTTTTAATCATAAGTAGCTTGAATAGTAGTGATAATTTGTAGTCGGGCCTCTTGACGTCATTGGGCTCATTTAAAACGTCGCACTGGTGGCACATATAGTGTCCTACATTTACCTCAATTTCTCGATTACTAGAGCACTGCTATTGATAATATTCACGTTTTAGACGTTCTCAAACATTGACGTTTCACTCTGACATAAATTTTTATTTGCCTTTAGTGTCCCTTTAAGCACGTAGCTGTGACATTTGTCTTGAATACATAAAAAACCCTCTTCTGAAGATGAAATATGGCAAAAAATTAATAATTTAGGGGCCCTTCAAGATTTTACTCGAGAGCCTCTAGAGTTGTTATTCCAGGAGCCAGCATATGGCAACTCTGCATTGGTCTACACACCTGTGGCTGCCATGCTCGCATTCAGTGTGTTGACATAACACAGCAATAAGCCACATAAATATCCGACTTAGTAAGACATCTGGAGTAAATTTTTTGTGGCTGCTGGGGTATGCACCATTGTTGCCCCGCCACGGTGTTCTAGTGGTTATGGCGCTTGACTGCTGACCCGAAGGTCATGGGATCGAATTCTGGCCGCGGTGGCTGCATTTTCGATGGAGGCTACAATGTTTGAGGCCCGTGTACTTAGATTTAGGTGCACGTTAAAGAACCCCAGGTGGTCGAAATTTCCGGAGCCCTCCACTACGGCGTCCCTTATAATCATATCGTGGTTTTGGGACATTAAACCCCAGATATTATTATTATGCACCATTGTTCTTGCATAACGAATTGAACTGTAGAGCTCAAAATATGAGATGAAAGATGAAGAAGCACACATGGTTGTTTTTACAGCTGAGTGAAAGGCAGGTTAAAACTACCTTTTGTATTATTTGAGCAGAGGCAGACAATAAGGCCCGTATTCGCAAACCAATCTTATCTTAAAGCTATAAGGCGGCCTTTTATAAGGAAGGGAAAAGTGTAAGGATAAGAAAAGGTCTCAGTGCATTTCATAAACTCGCCTTATTCGGTTTAAAGGCAGCCTTACGGAAGGCGGCCTTGTCGTCATAAGGAACTAGCATGGGAGCGAGGCTATGAACTTTTACTGGCTCATTGTTGGTTTATTAGCAAAAAAATAAAAAGGTGCATGCTCCTCACAACAATAAGAAAAATGCAGGAAAGCATACCCGTGCAAGTTTCGGTAAGAACACGCCTCGTCTTGCCGCACAGTTTGCTCCTTTTCTTCGTTAACGTTTTACCGTTGTCATAGCAACCGGTGGTTCGCGTAGGCGCGCCGCCACATGCGGAGACAGACGTGCCAGTCCACGAAGCGCTGGTTTCTACGAGGGCACTGACAGACACGTGAAGTTGCAAGTGGTTTTTGTCCGTATGCCTGCGTGTGCGCCTGTGTGGCTGTTTGCATGGGTCATACATACGCTTGTTATTGAGTGCGACAGAAAGGTGAAAATTGAATTTCACTGAAGATCCAGCGCTTGTAATCAACTTAAAAGTGTCTCATTGTGATAGTGAAAAATTGTGATAGCATGCGGTGTTAGTGAAGGACAACACGAGAAAGTGGGAGCAACTCAAAGCAGCAAGAGTGACATGAGCACCGAGCAGCGGCTACGTGGGTGCAAAAATAGGTAAAAATTATCCCATCCTGCAGTGAAACACGTCAGCTTCCACGCCGTACCGCGACTGATTTTTTCACACGTTTAATAATGTGGGAAAGTATGGCTAGGGTATGTCCACCAAGTCACCATTCACAATTTGAAAAGTACCTGCGCCATAGAAACAGAGCGCCACCAGCGGGAGCATTGGCACGAGAAAACCGACGTTGTGGGGGCTCGTTTCCAGTGGCAAGCTTGGGGACATAAAGTGCTTGCTTTGAGAAGCGGAATCTGCTCAACAATACACAGTCACTGAACTCTTCCATGGAATTTTGATGGTTGCCGAACACTCGCAACGTTGATTGCACATATATGGACGCCAATTGTGTACGTCACGTTTTCTTTAATGACTTTGTAAAGCTTCTTGCGTGATCAGCCATAGCGCGCCGCATAAGTGACGCCTTAAGCTACCTTCCGGGCTACCTTATCGAACGCCACCTTATCACGGCTATAAGGTTAAGAAAAGGTTGAATTGAGACATAAGGTTTGTTTATGGAACGCGTTAAGGTGCCAAAAGCGTAAGGAGGGCAAAAGATAAGGATAAGGTTGGTTTGTGAATACGGGCCTGAGTCTTAACCTTGTTCCTGGAATGCAAGATCAGTGAAAGGTCCCTACCAAGAGCCTACAGAATGCTCACATTGAAGAGCAAACAAGTACCGAGACTAAGCAAGAGATGGTAAAGGTTTCTGTACCCGGCATAACTTAACTGTAACAAATGGGAAAAAATGATACATCGAGCTTTCAGGAGTTGTATCATTCACAAGCCACACAAGTGAGTAGACACAGGACAAGCGTTTGTCCCATGTCTTGATTCGTCTGTCTTGCGAATGTGTTATATTTCATCTTGAAGCTTGACTGTCTAGCACACCTGCAAGTTTTGTTGATATTTGAAGTACCCATCATAAGTGAGGCACGCAATCTTTGTTGTAGTAAAGACCTTTGGTTAATGCCTAAGGCTCGGTATTATAAGCAGGCTGTGTGTTCATTGTTAGGGTGACAAAATGTCACATTACATGACAGAGGGGATGTCTCTAAATATTCAATCACCTGAATTCAACTGCCTCATATTTACAGATGCATAGGGACCAAGATCATGAAACTTAACTGTGTTCTGTGGCAAGATTGTTATACTTTTGCTTGTTGCAGGTACCCAGGACCACTGTATGCTCAGGCAGCAAAAGAACTTGTGCTACAATATCCTCAGCTAAAGGATGGTTGTGGTGAAGGACATGTGAGTAGTTTTTGTTTCCTCATAACTTTTTTAACTGACAGTGTACCTGTAGGCCCGTATGCTGTAAACAACTTATTTTTTGTACAGAACTACTTTTCAGAAATTTTATGTCTTACAAAAATTGGCCCTGTGCATAATTTGGGGCAGAATATTGATTTATAATTTTAGAAGCTTGATATCTATCTTGCTCCTTTACTTTAAAGAAGGAAATTGTGGCAGTAACCTGTGAGCACATTCTCTTTCAAAACACAAGCTGACTGTTGTCTGTTGTTGCAAACTATGAATTCCAATTAGACAAATTACGCAGTCGCATCTCGCAAACATAGTTTCGTCGTCTCAGCACAGTGCAAGTTGAGATACATAGAGTCTCAGAAACGCATATTTAAACGATGGCCATCAACAGGCTAAAAAATGCAAAACGCACTTCCAAGGATGCAGTCATGTCAGAGCTTTAGAATTTTCTTTCTTTCAGTCATCATGCCTACTTGTTCAGTCTATTGGTGCTGAGAGGTAGCAGTTAAAGGGTGCTCGTGCTAAACTGGATGCTCTAGTTTGTTTTTTGTCTTATTGAGCCTCTCTCCTTTTCATGAAATCACTAGAACTGAGCAATGAGCTGAACAGCTGTCAGCTTATGGTAGCTTTGGCAAAAAAAACTGTACTATGGAAACGAGTTTACCTCAAAAAAGGAATATTTAGGTCCTGGTTGAGGCTGCAGAGTTTGGTAATTACTTCAAGAGGTATCCCCTTTCAAGAGTAACAGCCATTTGTGCTTTCGTGTTTATCTATTGTAGAGTTTCTTCTGTGATTGCTTCCTTAAGAATGAAGCATGGTGTAATGTTGATCTACTTCTTCTGTCTAACCAGTGACCAAGAGCTTGCAATATGGGGAAGAGGGGAGCACAGAGGGGCCTGTCCCTTTTGCTTCACTAAATTTATTGCTTTTAAATTAATTTGGAAATTTAATGTCGGCCAAATTCGTAAAATAAGTCATTTGCTGCAGTAGATGTCATGGACTCATTGCTTGTAAAAAAACTTGTGTTCCATAACATAAAATGAGATAGTGCTGATGTTGTAATGGCCATAGATTTTGATCATATTCCTGAATCTTATATGTGCTGCAGATGACCTTTATTCGTATTGAAAAGAAAGCGTGTAAAATATGAGAAAATTGTGCATGACCATGCGCTTGTGCACCTCAATAGCGGCGCTCTTATACGCACAGTTCATGAAGAAATCCACATTTGATGGTTCCACAAATGGGATGGGGCAAAAACAATGAAGTGGACACTGGTGATAAAAATTTAATGTAACACCTGCAACCACGCCATTATTAATATTATTTGGTTTGTGTACCCAGAAAACACGAAGACAGGAAATTGGGAGGGAACAGGCTAAGAACTGCCACCGAGAGGGGCACAGCGGGCGTTAAGTTTAGAAAACAGTGGGTGTGCCAGTTCCCAGTGGCTTCACGCAGGCTGAAAAAAAGCAGCATTCCTAGTCGTGAATAGGATATTTTAGCTGTTAGGCCAAAAACTTGCCCATTCTGGAAACAAAGTGCTGCATCATGACTTAAATACACCGTATGTTAGGAGCCACACGTGAAACACTGTCCGCTGAATAAAAACCCAGCATAGTGTTTCGGCCTGCGTATAGCTGCCAGTAACTGGTGTGCCTTCTGGTTTCCCACATATGGCATTTCACTGGGTACGTTATCTCTTGCTATGGAATATTTTGCTGATGTTGCGAGCAAAAGTACTTATTGTTGTGTCATGATTTTTAAAACTTTGCAGTTTTCATGGCAAGCTGCCCTAAGGTTTAAAGCCAAAAATACCAGAAAAAAGCTCCCAGCAGGCATGATCGAAGTGGATGCAAAGAGACGCATAGCAAGAGAACGTAATTCTTCCAGTGGAGGGGGCGCTACCAGTACTGAGGAGCCAAAGTTCCTTGAAAGAAAGGTAAACACGTCCAAAAAATCATGCCTTTAATTCAGATGTTGCTTTTGGTTCAGTGACAATAGAAAAATAACATTGTGGTCCGGTCTGTGCTAAGCCTACACTACACATCATGCATTCATAAAGATGGATGAGCGCTGCACAGTCATTTGTTGTCATGCAGACACTGCATGTTGTCAGTGAGCAAACGTGCATTTCTAAGATTTCTCTTGTGAACTACGCCACCTCTATATTCGGATGCAACTTAAGAAGTCCGGAGAGGCCCCACCCCGACAACCGAAGCACGGCAGTCAATTGCCTCCGCGACTATAGAAATAGTCCCACTCACGCTCACGGCAATGTTCGCCAAAGGCAGGGTCACCGGCCGTCCGGCCCACGATGTCAGTCTGGGGTGCGCGTTCATTGGTGCAGGCTTGTGTTCATCTGCCTTTAAGGAGGAAATGCCGCTGACTTCTAAAGTTGTGTTCGACTATAAATACACTAAGCAATTGTGTCAAACAAAGCTCGCTCCGCCCCTTGTGTGTGCATGAGATGCGATGCTATAAATACGAAGTCCTGAGGAGAAAGTAAACCATTGGCCGTCCTTTGTCATGTCGTTCTTTCACAGTGTGTTTCTTTTATCGCTGCCTTCCATATCCAAATAATGAATCACCAACTAGCCCAAGTTTTATTGAAGTGAAACCTCGTCCAGCACTAAGTGTTTGTCCCTCTTCCATGTGTCCATGGGAGTGGTGTAGGTCTGGCTGCACTCCATTCTAGATGCTCTGTTGGCTGTTCTTTGGTTTTCCTGTTTTGGTCACGATTTGGACAATGATAATATCTGGGATGTAACGTCCCAAAACCACGATATGATTATGAGGGATGCCGTAGTGGAGGGCTCCTGAAATTTCGACCACCTGGTGTTCTTTAGGGTGCACTGACATCGCACAGCACACGGGCCTCAAACATTTTCGCCCCCATTAAAAATGCAGCCGGCGTGGTCACGATTTGTGAAGGAGATACTGCTGATGTTTCACTGCTTCTATGTCTTGGATGTGTTTCTCGGCTCCGAGTACTGTTTCATCACATGAAGGTGCTGTTGTATAGTCCAAGAAGTCATTGCACCCTTGCTTTCACCTCATTCTAGAGTTGTGTCTGCTTGTCCACTTTTTCTTGTCTTTTGCTGCAGTACAGCTATGCAAAATATCGATTAACAAGCGCAAGCTTCAGTGTTAGTGCAGCTGTCATACTTTCTGCAGGCATTCTCGCTATTTTTGTTTATGTCAGTTGCCACCATCACTTTCAACTTCCTTCTATCTGCACTTTATAGTAATAGTATTGCCTTATGTGGTGCTTGTTGACAGGCCTGTGTACAGTTCAGTGATTCTAGGTCCGTCCTCCATCTTTTTTCTTTGTGCTCCTATGTACCGCAACATTACTGCATTTTAAATTTCACGTTTCTCTCTTACATGTCAGCAAAGTAACACATGTAGGGATGCTTAGAGCACAAATGCTGACTAAAAAATGTCCTTGTAGGTGAGCACTTAAAGGGGCCCTGCAACACTTTTTCAAGTAATCATCGAATGGCTTCATTTGAAAAGCTTATTGCCTCACAAATTGACTGCCGCAAAAATTTTTAGGATCCATTAAGTACGAGTGGAGTTGCATGGATTTGCTGCACGCTTTATGTGCTTGCTCTCTGCTTCCATACAAGCGAGCGTGCTGAAAGCTAGGCAGGGAGGGCGATGACAAGGGGGCAAGATTTGCCTGTTCATCAGCGCGTGTCATGACCTTGAGCACTTTCATTTTTTCTTGAAATGCACGACTTACTTTCAGTGTGATTGCATGTGGGCACGTGGCAGCCACGGTAACTATGGAGCCCATGATGCTTAAATCAGCCAATGGTTGTAGACTTGGGTATATGGTGCAGTGATTGCGGTGTATGGCATCATTTGTAGAGAGAAGAGGGAGCGATTTCTAGCTGACTGAGAATAATGTAAATTCCAGGCCCCGTGGTGCACTCTAATGTTTGGCTCACATGTTCTGAGAGGCCTCGAATACTGATCAGCAGCATTTACTGACCGTGCTGAAAAAAAAGTTGCAGGGCCCCTTTAAGTTTGTCCTCTTTCATCATCTGCATACGTTTGGCTTTTGGTCTTTCTTTCTTCTTGAAACTCTGCGATGCCATTTAACAAAATATGCACAAAGCATTTCCACTCCTCAATGTGAAGAGATTTTTTCTTTTAGGCGCATCGGAGAGCACATAAATCATTGTGGTGTAGCGAACAGTTTTGAAAAAAAATTCTGTAGGTAAGGAATCATAACCGTTGAAATGACAGAAGCAGAACAGCTGTCATTTAATTATAAAGTTTGCATAGCACATCATCTTCGCAACATGTATGTGTTTCTTTTTTTTTGCTCTGAAAAATACATAGGAAGCCACATAAGCCATGTCAGATTATAAGAAAAATCTTAAAGGAAAATTCAGAACACCCAACGAGTCATAAATAGTGTAATGTGAAGTACCAACTAGAAACGTAATGGCAGTCTTTAGGAAGTAACTAAGTGCTTGAAGCACTAAATGGTGCCTATAAAGCATGGGTTTGAATCGTGCTCTAACCTATGCATTTCTGCATTTGTTTTCTTTCCTCGTGTGAATGGATGCCTCCAGTTACTTTTAAAAATTTTAGCTGAGCGCCCACTCGGTAGGCATTGCTAATGGACCTTAAAGGAGTACTGACACGATTTTGAGGCTCCCCAAAAGGGAAATTTTTCATTTCCATGGTGTGCACTATCAACGCTCTCCACACAACGGAGCCAGACAACGCGTATAAAATATTTTACTTTGATTTTAAAGCTTTCATCGCCCAGAATCTGCAAGCCAACCTCACCACAGTGGACATTATCACGACAGGTCAATACAGTGCACCGGGTTTGCGAAATCTGCATCCTGCATGCAGCCTAAATCGCAAAAATCGCTGTCAGAGCCTCTGGACGACAATTCACTCGTCGTTGTTTATGTGAACCACGTGCGACTGACAGCAAACTGACAGCTGTTGCTAGTATATTGTGAGTTGCAGTCTTCCCGTGACGTCAGACTTGTGTTGACATGTCACTGCGAAGCCACCCCCTCGATACCGAAACTGAAATTGCTGTTTTAAGGTAGCGGTGTTAAATACATATTCAATGCATTCCTAAGCACTATGACACTCTTTTTAGGGTTCTCGACATTCGTGTTTTTATTTAGAGCCACAACCCGAAAATACTTAAAATTCATATCAGTACTCCTTTAAGCGAGCTTCACTGTAGTGTCTTCATATCTTTTGTATGTGTACATGATTCATGTTAACTTTTTAATTTCCAGAGAGCATTTTGGAATGCGCCTTTTATGACTGCGGATGATGCTAGAAGCCTGGCAGCCCATATAGATATGATGAAAAGGGAAATTCGCATGGCCGGTGGGAATGCCGAAAAGATCAGACTGTCCATGGATAAGACTTTCCACATTCGGCGGGATTACATCAAGTGTAACCCATCATTGCGAGAACTGCTTGATGTCTACCCAGCTCTGGGCACTGAACGAGAAGTAGGTGTTGCACTTTTATTGTTTACTGCATCAATGAGCTGCTGCCATTGTGTGGCAATGACCTTACATTTTACTAAGGTGCGTATTTGGGCCGGTTGGTACATGTTCAACGATACGAGAAACAGCGCGACACACAGGACAGTGAAAGAGACGCGCAGCGTCTCTTTCACTGTCCTGTGTGTCGCGCTGTTTCTCTTACATTTTAGTATGCTTCCTTATTTCTGCTATTTTTTATTGTTACTATGCTATACCTTTCCCATCCACCTTTATCGTGTTATGAATCTTTTAGAGGGATGGAAGAAGAAATTAATAGTGCAGCGGCTTTGAACAAGGCTAGGAAAATGCCATGTTCTAGGTTTAAGCGACAACACGCAAGGAGGGCACGAAGGCTTGGGTTTGACAACAATAGAGGCCAGCCTACAATGACAAGTCAGCAAATGCATGCTGAAGCTAAAGTCAAGAAAGGGAAATAAGTATGAAAAACTTTTATTTGTTGCTTTATCTATTTCTGTGGTGCCTGTATTGATTTTTGAAGTTAACTTTAAATTTATTTTCAGCATTTCTTTACTTTCGGGCCTCGGTTTCAGTATGTCTGCTACACACCATCGTTATAATGTGGTCTCAATTTTTGAGATTTTGCCACTTTTTGTATGCTTCACCTTCTGTTGCCATTCTTCTGTTTTAAACTTAAAAGATTTGTAACCTAAAAACCACAAACGCGTGTCAAAGTTTCAAAAGTTTTCTTATTTTGGTTGTGTTACATTTTTTCTTCTTTGGACAGCATAAAAAATTCATGGAAGTTATTTGCAGTGAAGCATATTAAAATCAGCTGTAAAGGTTATTAGTTTGCATTCAATTTGGTCGCGATATCGGATAATATCGTGCTAGGCAAGAACAGGGTGCCTGTGCTGCAATCTTCAAATATTCTCTTGCCATGCTGTGAATGCCTTTTTAAAATATAATTTTCAGTTCCATGCAGTTTTAATATGCCTATGTAAAATATTAAAAAAAGACAAACATTATCAAGTGGACATGCATGTTTGAGTGAAATTATCCTAAAGACCAAAGGTTTAATAATGTTTCGACAAGGGCCCTTAATGTACATAAATGCTGAACTATGGCCTCTCATTTGTGGTGTTCTCTTTTTTAGCTGCACAATGAGTTCCAGCGGTTAACTGGAGTGAATGCTAAGCAAAAGATTTTGGAACTTGTAGAAAAATATGGTGGCAGAATTTTGGCACTGGCTTCGAGAAATGGTCATCGAGCACAAGACTTCGACAATGAGTGTGAGTTTTCTCTGTGGTGTGAATATCTAATTGATATGCAGAAAAACATGTCATGAATTGAGATGCCAGCATGTGCTGTACTGAGCACTTAATTGCATCTGTACCATGATTTAATATGCATGAAATCATGGTCATCAGTCTTTTATAGCATCATTTCAAAATATGCATCTAATTTATCATACAGAATAACGTTTTAATGGCATTACTGGGCGAATACAATAACTATTTCCCAAGTGACACTTGGCTCACCGGCCTAGCAGACTTTTGGTATGCATATTGTTGTTGGCTAAAATGGAATAGTACTCTTCGTGAAAGCACTGTCCAGCATTTCCTGTGAGCAGTAAAGTCTTTGGAAGCAACTGTAAGCATCTAGTCACTTATGCCCAAACATATCAAGAGGTGCCACCCTTATACTCCGGTCACACTGGCAAATTTAGTGTCATTTTGAGCGAGTGCACTTACGCTCACAGAGTGTCACTTTGGCGGCGCGCTGCTACACGAGAAAGAGAAGTGTGCTTTGGAAATGATGGCAGTGGCAATTGGTGGTTTAGTAGTGCAACATATATTCGTTATTTTTGGCAATGCTCGCTGTTTAATAGCGTATTATAGGCATGAACATAATTTACAATTAACTTTGCGTGCAAATGAAGCAAATATTGCAACCGCATAACATCATTTGCCATCGCGAGCTGAGACAAGACAGTGTTATATGAAAGACGAATCGAAAACAAAAATAGCGGACTCCGGTGCAAAAGGGACGCATAGTGGTGACGGGCGTTTGGAGCAGGTTTTGGCAGCACTCATTTGCTCCTCCCAAAGGTGTATGAGCGCCCGCGTCTCTGCGTCGGACCACGTTGTCTTCGTGGAAGTGGCACCCGTGGCACACGCCATCGCAAATGACTAAAGAATGGCTGACCTACACATGTGCAAGGAATTAAACAACGCGACGGACGCGACCATTGCACGGCATGTGCTCCCGCATCTCCCTAGCGGATGTGACCGCAATCTGCCCGACGGCGAGAGTAGCGAGGTTTTTTGTTGTAGATGATTTGTTTGAATACATGGCAGTATTCCTAATAACGAGAACGATGGTTTAAAAATACCATGATTGCCGCGTTTTGCATTAGTGTATTTATTTGCAAAGCACTGCTGCCGAGGCTAGACACTCCACCGCAGCGAAGTGAGTTTGGCGAACGCACTTGCCGGCAAGTGTACTTTGCAGCGAGTGTCACTAAGCGTTCCTTGTGACAGCGTGTAAATGACACTAGCAGCGAAGTGCACTCCCTCAAAGTGCACTTAAGTTGCCCTGTGTGACAGCGGTATTAAAAGTAATGGCTATTGACACTACTGTTTTATTTTCACAGGCTGATCATCCTTCCCTGCATCCCATATCAAGTCTACTAGTCACAATCTCCTACATGTGGACCTGCACTTTTCAGCGTCAAACATGTCAGCATGCACTAACTTTCTTTGTCACTATCCTGCAATTCTCATTTTCTTCCAAAAAATTGTTAACAAAAGTTATTGCATGTGTTCACAATGCAGTTTTAATGTACATTTAAAGTTTTTCCAAGCAAACTTAAGTTTAGCAGCTTTTTTGCTTTCATGTTGTCTCTGGTCAGCTATGTAAAAGTTTTAAAACAAAAAAGCTGTCACAAACTTACTCAAAGGAAGCCCTCTAACCAATGGGAATGACCCGCTATTGTGGTGCGACATGAAATCATGGTCACTGGCCTTGCGCATGCCTTCCAACTGTTTGTGGCGAGGCAGGTTTATGGAGGTTGACTGCAATGTCATCACAATGGGCTAGTGCCATTGGTTGGAGAGTACAGTGGAACCTCAATTCTACGTCCCGCAGACTTTCGATCACCCTCATTGTACGACAAATCTGTTTGGTCCAGCAAAACCGCCATAGAAATAAGATCAAAAACCTCAGTTATAAGACTCAATTTCATACTGACCCAGCATCTTACGACTTTCCAATACCATCCGAGAAAAAAATTGCCTTTTTCTAATCAATTCCAACACCCGCCAAATACTCACGAGTGCGAAAGAAAAACTTGATTACAAAAAAAAAGAGAGAGTGAGACGGGTACAGTATGCCTTCTTGGAATGGAAAATTTATTCTCGTAGCAGTTCATTTTCTTCTGTGATCATGTTTTCTTGGCATTAAGATCGCTTCTGGATATGCCCCGATTGTGGGCATATTCCACGGCCATTACTTAGACAAGCTTGATCTCACGGATTAGGTTCACCTAGTCGGCAAGCTCCTCTTTGAGATCCAGATTTTTTTCATGTTTTTGGCCCATGGAAACTTTTTCTGGTCGTTTGCTAGCTGACATGCAGGTGAAGATTTCCTCCCTTTGTTCAGGGCACTGACAGTCGCAGGCTTTGAGCATGCAAAAAGGACGCGTCGCAGCTACCTTCAGCGTGCAAAGTAACTTTTCCATGATGTGAGCGTTCATAATAACAGCTGCACATCGCCAATTGCACTGCGAACTCGCTACGAAATCTCCGTCGCCATTATGTGATGGCGATGACAGTGTATCCTACTCTTCTGACAGGAAGATGTTGCCAACGCGGTTTCAGTTTTGTTTTTATGTGCAGGGCAGGCCATTTTCAGACTTCTTTTTTCAAAAGAAAGATATGTGTTAGAACAGATTTTTTTTTATGATGAGAATAATAATTCACTTACACCACCTCTAATTATTGGCTATCTCTTAAAATAATGTAATCTCTAGAGCAGAGTCGTGCCGCAGGCTTATTCAGCGGTCTGTACCTGTTTTTTTGGCGAGACTGAGCATTACTGCCTATATTCATAGTTTCTCTGTTATATGACGGATTGGCATGGTCCCTTCACAGTCGTATAATTGGGGTTCCACTGTATCTCGTGAAGGGATTCATTGCAGTGATGCTAAATTGCATGCAACTATAGTTGTTCTTTATATTGTGAAAGAGAGCGTGATGAGTATCAAAAGTAATATCATTTACCTAAAACTTTGGAAGTGTGGTTCAAGCAAATTAGTTCTATTTTGCCAATTTTTGTTGTTTCTTAGCTTGTCTCAAAATGATATTCTATGGGTCACACCTTGTATTTTCACGAAGTGGGATCTGTTGAGGAAGGTGTTTTTCTGGGTAACTTTTTTAGTGCTTTTCTAACAAGCTGCACAGCAGACAGACCACAAAGAGCGGGAAGGTAGACAGGCGAGTGCAGACTCTCAACTAATTTATGGAGAGAAGCTAATCAGCCTTAAATATCGATGTTTATCGGTGTACCAAAAGCAAAGATTATAGATACAATTAGGTGCATGTGAAAGGTCATGTAAATCAACAGTAGCTTGTAGCACGCAGATATACATACTTTTTGTCTGACAAGCTTATAGAGGGTTGTCTCATGCACCCCTCTCTATTTTTTTTTATATGGAAAGCCTATGTTATTCTGTGGCTTATGTATTTGCTCTCCCAGGAAATAATGTTTGCATCTCTGAAAACAGGCTCACAACAGCACTCCAGGCAGTGTGCTGGCAAATGCAAACGTGGGCTCTTAGAAAGTGATCACGTACATTCCCTTAATCTCGTAAATGCACCTTGTGCTTTCACCTGTGTAAGACCTCCCGCAAGTTAAGGGCACCTGATAAACAACACCTATTGTGCATGATACATATTGGCTTTCCACCTTATGTTGAACAAGACATTGATTTCTTAATGACAGACTAGCACTGATTTTCCTTTGACTCACCATTTCAAACTTTCAGCTGCTTGCCTGCAACAGCTTTCAACAGTGACCTTCCACATGCACCTGACTGAATCCATAATCTTTGTTTTCGGTACGTTGATAAACGTTTAAAGTGACACGTCGTCATTGCTGGACGCTATCTCAGGCAGATTAGGTTCGTTCAATGAATCGGTTGTGAGACTGCTCGTCTGTCTCCCTTTCCATTCTTTCTTGGTGTCCTGGTTGGTGAGCAGTTTGCTGGAAGATGAACCCATACCTACTCACCCAGCTTTCGACACTTGTTACACATATTTCTGAGTAACTGCTTTACATTATTTGAAGGATGGACTGTGCACCCAGAGCTCTTGTCCCTCCTTTTTATTTTGGACCCACCATTCCATGCTTTAAGCTGTATCTGACAAACAAGCTGTCTTTTATTGGTACTCTGGGGCACTGCTGGAATATTCGTATGTACTTGGACAAATGCAATGGAATTTAGACGAAGACAGGAGACACAGATAAACCCAGACAAGTGTCATCTGTGCTTATCTGTGTGTCCTGTCTTCATCTAAGTTCCACTGCATTCGTCCTAGCACTACTGGAACTCCTTTTTCCATGCACAGGTTGTCTGTGCAGGCACAGTCAGCTTGATTACAAAATTTACAGTGGGGTCAGTGAGCCATAGTACCATCTGTTTTGAGGGGTTGTTGAATGCATTCACTGTTTGTTTTTTGTTACTTCCAAGCGATGCATGCCATTAGAACCTTCTCTTTAATTTTTGCGAGGCTGAGGGAATAATTGGCCATAAAAGGAAGCTCTCTCAACTCACCCACTTTACGCTTTCATCAAGCTTTGTAATGAATGACACTGTCTGCGTACATCTTGTTACAGTACCCCCCCCCCCTCCCTCATTTTTTTTCCCCTGCAGATCACTATGCAGCAGCAGTTTTGATGGCCATACCACGAGTAGTGAATGAAAGCCCCACGACTATCATTGCTCAGCTGGTATGCACACGATTTGTTGCTTGGTATGCGTCTAACATTTTAAGGGGTCCAACAGGTAAACTTTAAAATAGCAACACATGAAGTCTCTAACCTTGTTTTGCTGCAGTGCAAGTTTCATGCTGGTTAACATTTCCTTCATTATAAATATTGTTATGACAAGTACTTTATAGTTCTTTCTTTCATTTTTTTTTTCATGTGGGCAGATATTAGATTGGGGCATCAAATATACAGCTTGAATTTTCGGACTGTTATGGTGTGATCAGTGTGTGTACACAAGGTCTCCCTCTTTAGCCCTTGCTAGATATCCCAGCAACAGGGCAAAGGTTGAGGAGTTGGAGATTTTCATGCTTTCTTGTATTATCAATTGTTTCCATTGCACAGTAGCCTCATTACAGCCTTGCTGTCTTCGGTGACTCCAGATGTATTGAAATGATTACCGTAAAATCCCAAGCAAGCGCACCCCCCCCCCTCCTGTGGTGGAGGATAATCCGACGACATCTGGAAGGGGGGACCCTTGCTCAGTCATGGATAAAAATTCAAGATGGCAGCGGAAGAGCTGCTAAGATTATAGAATGCACAGCCATGTTTCTAATGAATTGCTTTACTGAATACACATACATTCACTGTTTTTGTTTGCCTTTGTCAGGCGAATAAAAACGGTGAATGACACATTGAAAATGGCGGTAGGGGAGAGGAGAGCGCTTCCTCCATCATTGGTGCATATTTCAAATCTCCTTATAAAGGGAGGGGGGCACTTGCTCGGGATTTTGCAGTAGTGTTGCATAAAGTTAGCACCTGGGAAATGGAAGTCACCCTCTTTGGTTTGCAATGCACAAATGTGGCAATCATAGAAGATTACGTGGTTATTTGCAAGTCTTGATTGTGATAGCGGTGTAGACAGGCACATAATGTGCAGGGTAATCAGTTGTGTTGTATAGTTGATATGGCGTGTATTCTTTAGACAATACAAGCTTTTCAATCAAAATTCTATGACAGTCCGGCACTTGTCGTTTTCACACATGAACTCTACGTCGAGGCAGAGACACTTTGCCTCAGCTTAAATGACGTTGACTTGACTAATTAACAGAAACTTGTTAATGGACTTTTTAATTATTGATTTTACGACAGTTGTTTATGGGTAATTCCATGCCAAAGTCCCTTTCATATTTTGTTCTAAATAATTGTGGCCAATCATTTTAGTGCACTATTTGCCCTCCTACAGTATTTTGCCTAGAAAAAAAAAATTTCAGTCGATACGGGTGATTTGAATATTGCCCAGGAGGGTGAAACTACTCGGTCATTGACCTCTACACTTTTTGACACGTTTATTAGCAACTATCCAGCCATGTAATATAGTTAGTATATAATTTATAGATTTTGCTGAAAAAAATCCCTCAAAAGTACAGTACTAAACGGAGTGCCAGAAATCTCTGCTGGTTGGTAGAAAAGGGATGGCACTTCCTTATTCGCTCCCGTCAGTTTTCATTACTTTGACTCACAATATTCTTTGTGGCGAAGCAGTGCGGCAATTTCACGCCCAATTTGAAAATAAAGAAAAGGTTATGCAGTGTCTATAAACGCAATATAACTATATCCCATGACTGGATAGTTGCCAGTAAGCTTGTCAAAAAAGTGTAGAGGTCAGTGACCAAGTAGTTTTGAAGAGGGAGACGAGCAAACATAAAAATATTTGTGAAATGACTCATGTTCAGGCATATGCAGATTGGTATGTGGTCCATGTAAAAATGCATGCTTGCACTCATTTCGAAGGGTAATCGGAGTGATTTTTGTTTTAAGCAAGAAAAAAAGTTATCTTGAGCATACGCCCCATCCTTCGACACCGCCCTGTAAGTGCACTGCTTCACTTCACCGCACACTTCTTTGGGGCAACGGAAAGATGAGACAGCTACATGGTTGTATCCTGCTTTGCATTTATTCATGTTTTGACATGTGTTTGGCGGCTTTCAGCAGTGCCACCAACAGGGTTTCAGATCGTTAGTTTCGCAATAACTGTTATAGTGCAATAAATGTACATAACACTGAGGATACACTTTTTCTTTTTTATTTGCACCTAGCGAAAGCGTGATTCATGCCAATCGTGCCTCGAAGCTGACCGCTGCTTCTGTATCTTATGCTCGGCGCTTCGGCAGAGGTGAACTTTGCTCCGGGGATCTCGTCCCCGACAGATCGAGTGACATTCTCTGGTCGTCTTCCGGTTGCCTTCCTAGGAAGCACGTAACATAAGCATTGCGAACGGTGAGTATACTGCTTCCTAGTCATACTTTACACGGAGAGCCTGTACAACTGAAAGGGAGAATGATAAATATCTAAAAGGACGGTGCCGCCTTATGATTGTTGAGCTGAAGTCATTGCATGCAGCATGAATGGTGAGAGCGCTGTGGGGTTAACTTTCTGACTACATACTTTCAAGAAGGTTCCAGCTTTAAACGGAGGCAAGAGGACTGCTTATTCAAGGGTGGGTGATATGATGGAAGAAAATGTCAAAGTGGGCGTGCCGGTGCTACTGCACCTGAAGCTTCCTCCTGTGAAGGTAAGCATCAATAACTTAAATCGCTTTCATTTGTTGGCTTAAGAAATTACTGCATAGTTATGTCTCGGGCTTTCTTCTTCAAGGGAAGTGCTTGTTTTTGGTCAGAAACATGAGGACGAGCGCCTTTCTTTTTTTGTGCGTGTTTGACCGTTTAGAACTGCCGAGAGAAATGATGTCTTCAGTTACGCTCGTCCTCACGTTTGTGACGTACAAACAAGCACTTCCCTTGAAGAAGAAAGCATGAGACATAACTCCAGTAATTTCTCAAGTCAACAAGTGAAAGAGATTTAAATTATTGATGCTTACCTTCACAGGAGGAAGCCTCAGAGGCAGAAGCACCAGCACACCAACTTTGACATCTTCTTCCATCATACAGCCTGCTCGAATAAGCAGTCTTCTTGCCCCCGTTTCAAGCTAGAACCGTCTTGAAAAGTATGTAGTCAAAAAGTTAACCCCACAGCGCTCTCACCATCCATGCTGCATGCAATGCCTTCAGCTCAGCAATCATACAGCGGCACCGGCCTTTTAGATATTTATCGTTCTTCCTTTCAGTTGTACAGGTTCTCCGTGTAAAATATGACAAGGAAGCAGTATACTTGTCATTCGCAATGCTTATGTTATGTGCCTCCTAGGGAAGCGGCCGGAAGACGACCAGCAAATGTCGCTCAGTCTGTTGAAGACGAGATCCTTGGAGCGAAGTTCACCTCTGCCAAAGAGCCGAGCGTAAGATACAGAAGCGGCGGTTGGCTCCGAGGCACGATTGGCACGAATGACGCTTATGTGCCAAAAGACAGGATATGGTGAAGAAGACAGGAAAGCGGCTAGCCGCTTTCCTGTCTTCTTCACCATTTCACGTGTTCGTCCCTTTTTGGCTGAATATATTTCCTTGATAAAAACCTTTTTCTCGCTTAAGACAAAAATCAGTCTAATTAAACTTTCACAAGTGAATATCATATGTTTACCTTTCCAAATGAGTGCAAGCATGCATCTTTACTTGGACTGCATAACAATCTGCATGTTCCTATACAAGAGTCACTTCACACATTTATCTGTTTGCGCCTCTCCCTCTTCAAAACTACTCGGTCATCTACCTCTACACTTTTTCAACATGTTTACTGGCAATAGCCAGCCATGTGATATAGTTGTGTTTATAGACTGCAAAATTTTTTTTTCAGTGGGCCTTTTTCAGGTCTGAACCGCGCCTCTAGTGGAGATAGCTGAAATCGAAACTGGGGGTCCATGGCCTCCGAAGTTGCCCGCTGCGTGCCGGTGGACATTCTCGGAGGCCTGGTATTTTTCAGAAAATTTTGCAAATCTGCCACTCCAGGCGGCGCGCG
The DNA here is from genome assembly GCF_013339695.2 of Rhipicephalus sanguineus. Lineage (NCBI taxonomy): Eukaryota > Metazoa > Arthropoda > Arachnida > Ixodida > Ixodidae > Rhipicephalus > Rhipicephalus sanguineus. The sequence goes on from NC_051182.1 coordinate 60,765,229, forward strand.
TGTCGTAACCGCCGACGCGGATGCGCAGACTACCCTAATGAAAAGGCCCATTGTCATATTGGGCACAGAATTGTCGTATTGGTTCATCACAAGCATATCATTAGTCAGAGTAGTGGACACTAATGGAGCTAATAAGAAAGTGCCATTTTTTGTCTGCAGCCTATGTTTCGCTCAGCTTGGCAATGTTCAAATCGCCCGTAAGGACAGGAGAAATTTTTTAGAACAGATAATGAAAAGGTTGAGCGCAATGTCTGGGATGTTTGGCATGGAATGACCTTTTATTAGAAAGTTGTAGTGTGTGCCAATATATGGCATACCCATCTTTTAGGATTCACTTTTGTCCAATTTTTAGGGAGGTATAAAAACTGACCACCTCCATTGTGCAGAAAATGGGAGGGTTGTCGTTGTGCCATGCTGCTCTTTGGCCAAAGCTGCCCTTGCACCATAAAATTCAACATTGCTGTCATATTTCTTCTTGGGGAAATGGCAAGTTGACTTAGTATATGAAGTGTGCAATTATTAGAATTTATTAAATGCTAGATATGCTGAAAGGTTTATTGTGCTGCTGCCATAGGTGCACACAGATGGGAACCATGGCATACACCACCAGCAGTCATGGAAAAAAGTTTTCAGGATCTGAATTTCCAACGAAAAAAAATCATTTCTTAGTGGTCAGGCAATGCAGGTCAATGAAAAGCATAGATGCTTGATGATACTTGTGTGCTCCATCTGCTGGATCGTACACTAGCTGACGGGCTATTGAGGCAGTGCATGCACGAATCGTTTTCCGCAAATTTGCAACCTGCAAATTTTCGTTCATGGCTTTATAATCCAGTTTCATGAAAGATTTTTTTGATGGTATAAATGCAGGACAAAATGAAAAGGCTTGGCACTGGAATTAGGCTTAAGTGCTTATCAATGCCTTGCTTTAACCTCTCTTGTGTTTTCATTCATTTCGCAGACACCTGGAGAAATTCATGCATATCCAAAGCTGCTTCACTCTGCCGAGCAAGCTGCGGAATCATCCAGCATCTTGGTGTCCTTTGAGAGCTTGCAGCTCACTGCAGTGGATTTGGTCGACGGGTTCGCTTTGCTTTTAGCGTTGTTCTGGACATTTAATGTCAAGTATACCCAAAAAGCAAAGCGAACCTGTCTGCTGCTTGAAACACTAATGGGGCTTGACCCCAGTGAGCGCCTTCCGAGTGTGTTTCGGGCAGCCACAGAAGTCATGCGTGAAATATGAAAACACGAAAAGAAATCGTGTGTGAAAAATAAAAGTTGCCTACGTGTTCATTTCTGTCACTGTTTAATTAAGCATGTTATGTCCCAACACAAACAGAACACCATGGTAATGTGCAAGCTGTGCTATGACTATAAAGTAAAAACATTTATTTGTCGGGCTCAGAAATCATAATCCATTTTGTTCTGTAAAGCAAAATTTTTTCGTTCATCAATGTGGGGTGAAATTACAGTGCACCATTTTGCAACCCACGTTGCAGACGCAGACAAATCAAACTGTGTCAAACATAGCCTTGAACTTGCTCTGAAGGGAAATTTAAAAACTGCACTCACTATATGAGCAGATCTGAAACTCCCCCTGAAGGAGTGTGTTAACGGAATCGAACTCTCCCCGAGAGAGTGAAAGGATCTGTTTCAATGGGATAGGTTTACTCCCGCAGAGGAGTGCTTTCACTCTATAGCAAGCGGAGTACTGTACTCCATGAGGAGGCGTTGTATCACTCTCTGTCTAGAGGGAGTTGTTTCACCCCGGAAAAGGGAGTGCCCAGCGGGACAAGCCAAAACTCTCGCAAAGGGCGTCCGGGCACTCCCTTTGTTTTAAGAGTGTGGAAGTGGGGAGAACGGTGGAGGGCTTTCTTGGCGCGCTCCCTGTACAATGTATGCATGGGCAGCGAGTCCTGTATCTTTATATAAAAATTGTCGAGGCCTTGGCCTGGGTTTGCATTTGTATTTGCGGCGCAATCGTTATGTGAATGGTTGAGTAATGTTTTTTTAAGGATCCACTCATAAAGCGAGTACGGGCCGCTAACATTTAAAACTGGAATTTGAAAGCTACAGCACTGCCTTGCTACGGCTTGCGCTGGGCGATTTCGGTTTCTTGTTGGTGCACCGCGATTATCGAAAAAATCATGGCTGATCCCATTTCACGGGAATCGGTATAGCACGAAAGTGAAATACGTCTTCACGGAAAATAGTTGAGCGCTTATTCTACGTTGTTTGACCACAAGGGCGAAGGAATGAATGCTATAGCAACAAATTGTATTGTCACGCGAAGAACGGAAAGCGCGCACCTTTCGGAAACGCTGCCGCTGCAGCGAGCGAAGGGACCTTCGTGCTCTCTGTAGCGTCAACGGAGACTTGCACTGGAAGCACAAGAAGTACAAACCGCCCCCATCACGAAATAAGCGCGCGCGCACGAGAGACACCTCCAGTAGAGGTGCGCTCGCATCGCAACACGCGGGGCGACGACATTTAAAGCGCGCCCTATGCGCTCTTCGCGCCATCTCGCTAGTTATAACAAGAACACGCTGAAGCCACCGAGCTCCGAGTAGCAATGGTAAATGGTGTATATAAATAGCTCGCATTTAGTAAGCTGAAGTTGTACGCTCTGTGGCCGAGTGGTTGCGCGCCGCGCGCTGCGGACCGAGGGGTCGTAGGTTCGACTCCGCGCAACGGAACACTTTCTTCGTTTTTTCTTTGCTGTCAGTGTTTATTTCGCAACGTCATATCCGTGACGGAAATACGTCAGTGGAGGCGTGGTGGACCCCGGCATATAACACTTTCGTGTTAAAAGTTTTCGATTGGACGTGTTACCCGATGCACGGGATAACGTGAAGATTATGATCGGTTGTTAAATACAATCAGGAGCATTATACCATTGCATGCACATTGCGCAATGCTTAGTTATGCTTGCATGCATACAACTGGCCTCAACACGCGCACACATGAGCGTGCATTCACATGGCGATCCCGAAAACTGCAGAGGTCATAGGATTTCTGGAGAAAGGTAGATGAGGCGCAACAGTACTCGATCATGTTCATAGTATTCACGTCTCACACACACACAAACACACACACACAAACACACACACACACACACACTCACTCACTCACTCACTCACTCATAGGGGTTTCACTCAGCTCATACTCGCATCTTCTCAGACTCAGGTACTCCTTCATGTTCATACTGACATCTTGCTGCGCCCATGTGCGTATTTATTCAAGCTGAGCATTGAAATGAATGTGAATGACATGCTACATGAGTGAGTGTGCTTGCCTATTGGCCGCGAGATCGAGTGGAGTCGCCGCCCGGCGGCTACTGGCTGAAGCGCGCCTAGTGTGGATTGCTCCCTGCGTCGTCTGCTAGCCACGTCGTGTTTGCATGTGCGCGTACGTCCTGCACGTTCTCAAAGGTCGGTTTACTTGTTATGTTAGCATGAGTTTAACTTCTCGCACGTATACCTAACATGGTGTACAGAAGCAAATGGGCTTGCTCGGCTGCATGCGCACTGTAATAAGATGAGTGAGTGCGACTTCCGAGAGGGCAGTGTATTGGTGTCGTACCCTTCGTTCGCCAGAATCATCTCAGTGTTGGTGCCGCTTTATGGTCCAAGCACACCCTAAAGTGCGCTTGGCACAGTCCCAAACATGAGGAACATTAAATAGTGTGTGAATGCAGCGTTTCAGTGACTCGGTGGTAAACAAAAACGAGGCACATGCACTTTCGCGTTGTTGTTAGGTGTATAACCACGGCACTCCAGTTCATGATGAGGTTTAGTTGTGCTTAAGATGTCCTTTTATTGTGCGGTTGTGGCCCCGCTACAGCGAAACATTTCTATCAAGTGAAGTGTGAGACTTCGGTACTCAAACTGTCCCTAAAAAAACAGACAATGGAATGACGCGGCAGTGATAAAACTGAGTTGCCGCGCGCAATTTATCTTGGGGAAAAATTTATGCAGAACCACTCGTGTGCTTAGATTTAGGTACGCTTTGAAGGACCCAGATGTTCAAAATTAATCCCGACGGCGTGCCTTACATTTATGTAGTATAATTTCACGCAAAACCTCATCCTTTCTTCTTACATTATCTTGAGCGTTTGTGTGGAGTTGTTATAAATTTATGGAAGGCAGCGGACATTATTGGTTTGAAAAGAAAGGCACTTGCTCCATAAAATAACGGGACCTTTCTTGCATCATTGTCGTGTACGTAATCAATCGATGAAAGCTCTGTGCTAAACTCTTACCTGCGTATATATGCGTATTCGCGTGAACAGTGCTATTGAACTCATTGCACAGGAATATGGGCTGGTATACAAATGAACAAGTAAACACTTAAGTAGTTCAGTCGTGCTACTGCAGTGCGTAGTACACAAAACACAAGCTAAACAGGTACAGAGAAAACAACAAAAAACGTCATACAGTGTGTAAGCGCAGACTGTCATCCAGGGCGAGCATCCCTTTCATCGGCAGATTGCGCTTCTCTCACTAGTAATAGTAACGTTGGATGATCTTCGTGCATCGATTCAACAATGAAGAGCGTATGTATTACCAGTAAGCTGCAATCAACGCATTTTATTCGCCGACAATCGGCTCAAACCGCTCACAACGAAGCGCCGCTGTGTGCATTTGTATACGCGCCTCCGACCGCCTCTCCACACTAACGCGGCAACCGTGCTGCCACCTATAGGTCGATCTCGCGGCCAATATATGCTCGATGTGTGCTCGCTTTCATCGGCCAGAAGGATCGTGTACTGCAAGACTGTTTCATACATTGTCATTGAACAAATTGATGCAAGTTGTCTGATGAGCATTGTTACTGCCGTCCACGTTTACGTAGCCCAAACATCACTTCGTGTGTTGCCTAACTTCCTGTTGACTCCAACGCCTCCGACGATCACTTCTCGTCTTTAGTGAGGCATTTCTTTCGTCTTAAAAATTGGGCACGATTTAAATTACTAAGTACTCTACTGCGAGAGAACGGCATGCTGTCCCTCATAGCCAGGGACCGGACTTTCACCCACGTGCTTAGCAGCGCAGCACTTCAGTTGTTACAGGCAACAACGACTGACATGCGTTCCTATCCAGGCAACAACGAAACGTGGCAACCTCAAGCGACAAGGGGACTCGATAAAGGATCACAATGCCGAGAGAGCAGCACTTCATGAAAAACGGAGCATTCAAATCACGCATGTGACCGGGGCAGCTCGCATGTATGTACGCCCGCATTTCTGATTACTAGGCGGCGCCTAGCTTTTCGCGAAATATGGCGTCGCTGCCACCGCCACTGAAATCTGTAACTCATAAAAGCGTCGTTCAAAACAATTCCGGCAGATCGCGCGCATAAGTGAGAATCTGTTTCGTGGGAAGCAAACGCATATTTTAATTAAAAAGGGAAAGGTCCGGGTAAGCGCTCTGTTGACCTCCTCTGCCGCTTGCGAAGGCACCCGCTCGCTTGCAAGTCGCTCGAGTTCACGATGTCAAACGGCAGTGTAAATTTTGCTGGTAGCGGGGCTGATGCCAAGGGCGCTACCCTTGACCCCAACATTGTGAAAAGAAAATGAAGGTCATCGAGTGAGATCTCTTCCCGTTTGCCCCTGCGACCAGACACTATGGCCGATGACTTAATTGGCACGAGAATGTTTTCTCCGCCTGGCCGCGTTGTTTCTCTTGGCTCACAATGCCCATCCTCCGCGACGTTTCGACTTCGTTATCCGGTTCACCTCTGTACTGGTTACAGCGTCTGCTTGACATGCGGTTTGCCTGGGTTCAAATCCCCAATGTGGATGTGTGTTGACTCATGCCTCTCTGTCCAGTGTCCTAGTGATGTGTATATGCATGCTCATGAGGTAAAAGGCTGAAAACAAGCAAGACAAAAATAGGCAGCCCAAAAAAGAAAGTTTGATAATCTTTTTTCTTCAAAAAAATTGAGAAAAGTACCACCTATTAGGCAGGACAAGTTTCAGCCAATGTCCCGCATAACGAGATTGTCGGTATGCGGCCCATTCTAAGCGGCCTTGAAAAGCAAGAAAAACTACTACTGGACAACAGGCCGAATATAGACCAGAACACAGCGACTTCCATGCGCATCGCCATATTAGCATCGCGCGTCGCGCCATCTATCGCACACGCGACGAAACAACATGCGCGGGCTGCCACGCCAGCAGACGCTACACAGAGCAAACGTGAAACTTCCGAAACTCAGCCCGTCGGAGAGCGTGTTTCGCGTCTTTTCTAGCCTGGACATTTTCGCTGATTTTATTGGAACATCAAGAACATCTTCCTCATGCATGTCCACAATGTATACAGTACGTGCTGAGTGGGCTGCGGAAGCAACCTCGTCAGATACGTACGCTGTTACATTTGTAAAAAAAAAAAACGTTCTCGCTGTAGTACGCGTGAATCGTAATTGCAGTGCAGCTCGCGAAAGAGTGAAACGATGTTTTGTTGCCCCTTATTACAAGTTGTGCACAAAGTTTTGTGAAAGCTCATGATTTCAGCATGCATCGCGTAATAATTAGAGTATGCTTTACGGGTACTTTCGCGGAACGTAATTTTTGTTTCACGGACCCTCTTACAATAATGCGTCTTGCTCACAAAAGCGCGCTATCGCAGAGTATAACTTGAAGTATCGTTCAGCGATCCCTTTTGGAAGCTACCTGCGCTATTATATTCTTGTAACGATGGTGCTTTACAAGCGAAACTGTGCTACTCTTAGTTGAGCCGGTTAGCTACGCCTGCGACGTAAAGGACACTGGCGCGAGTACTGTTTACTTACGTGCCAATATATGTATTATGTGCAGCTGGATGCCTCGTGTCCAAATAAATTTGGGGACATCAAACAGTGAAATGAAAGCAGGAAATTCTGCCAGCTGTTGAGGAGCACTGTGCCATTTATTACCTTTTGAAGACGAAATCTCGAAGGCGTGGATGCCACCAAAAGCACTAAAGCTTAATACTACGTTGAAAGTGGCAAAGCATGCTGATTGCTTGTGCTTGAAAGCACTACCTTGCAATGGATTTTCGTCAAAGGAAACGCTTAAAGGTATGAAGTGCACTCCCACACAAAGCTCGCGCCTGCCTTCAACCCAGCTGCGTGTCACGCAAATTAGGTTCCCAAAATGAAATAGGCGGGCATCACACTGCAGAATACACGCTGTTAGTGTGAAAATACTCGCGCATTTTCACTCGGCTCCTAGTTTTTTTTTTTGCTTGAATCGCAGTTATCCACTCGCGGCGAAGCTGAAAACACCGCACCGGCACTATTTCCGTGGCGCGTCGTAATCGTCGCAGACAACGCGAATATCCTCTTGTTGCGCAGCTTGTTTTGGCATCCAAAGACGACGCAGCAGTGTCCAGACGAGCTCTTATACGCTGAAGCGGCGTGAACGGATAGTTTTTCGCACTTTAAAGCCTCAGAACTGCAGCTTGCCCTGTTTACCTGGTGCAGCCCGTGCGCGCCTTGGCAGCCCCGGTCAGCCTGGCGTCTGGGTGCGAGAGTATCCGCTCGGCTCGCCAGCAGCCTGGGTGCGAGACAGGCGTGCTCTGGTGTATAGAAAAGCCGCACGTGCATGGGACGCATACTTTTGGCCTTTATATGCATAAGCCGCATATACAAAAGCCTCAAAAAATAGGCCGCTTAATATTCGGCTACGTACGTTTAGGCCCCTTACAGTGAGCCATTTATAAGCGCCGAAAATCTGACCTATTCTCCCGGTTATATGCGTTGTTTTAAGCCGGACTTGGCTAAGAGTGCAGGTGGAATTGCTTTGCCGGAACACATACGGACACACTCCAGGACGCCGATTTCACAGATGGCGCACGTAAGGTTGCGTGTAAGACATCTAAACGATTTTGAACATACATGTTTACAGTGCAAGCAAGTTATACTTCGATCCACGCAAGCTATTGCTACCAGCGCAAAGGGTTTGCACAAAACTGACAATAACGTCTCAGGGCTCCTTTACCTTTATGCCAAACTTTTTTGTTCCATGGTTTATTACGTGTTCCTTAACATTTGCCTTGCGAATATTTAACCCGTATGTTGCTGTCCCATATCTCGCAACAAGTGTGAACTTTTGAAGCCAAGAAGTCTGCAGGTTATGAATTCGTGATGCTCGCTGTATGTACGCAGTTTTCATTATCTGAATATCGTAATCGTCTTTTATTTTGACTTCTGTTTGTACATGAAAATGCACAACACTGCTGGAATCCACAGCCATTGGTAACCAGAGAGTCTCAATAAATATGCAATTACATAAGCAGATTATGTTAACAAAGCAGGTAAGTACACTTCAAGAAAACAAGAGATGAACAAAAAATGTAAAACATACAGAAAAGAATCGTATTCATGATAAGACAACTGCATTATACATGTTAATGCATGAAACGGATTCTATCTATACTGAACGAAAATATAAATACAGAAAAGAATGTCAAATATCATTTTGTTAGCCATTTAATCAATTTATACCGAAACAGAGAACACAGCAAAAGCGAGTGCTAGTGCTACCGTTTATTAATTTTACTGGAAAAGGTATCTTTTAAGTGCACAGGAAAATCTTGTTTCTTTTATATGTAACGGTATATCGTTCCAGACATTTACTCCCACAAAATGCAGTAGTCGTTTTTTATAATCATTCTTAGCAGGCGGAAGAATGAAATTGTGCATAAAGTGCCGCGTCTAGTAAGTTGGGAAGAGAGAGAAATAAACGTTTATTTGTGAAACAGTGTTCCGAGCGATGCTCGGTATCGCCCTAAGGTGGGAGGGCTCCCTAGTCCAGGAACCCTCTGGCTTCAACTGCCCTCTTGGCCCTGATGAGAAGTTGTCGCTGGTCTTCCAGGTCCTCGAGGGCGAGCTTGGCCTCCCACGTTTTGGTTAGGTGGTCGTCGTTCGTGTTTGATGCTGGATTGACGTCCGAGGAAGACATTATTCATACATGATATCCTTATAAATATAACACTTCCGTGAGAAAATAACTGACCAAAATAAACGTTTATGTTCAGAGACTATTAACCAAGTGCAGGGTATTTTGTGCAATGGTATGGTTACAATAAAACGCATGGCGGGTTCAGCGCTACAAACACTTGCCAAAGTTTTAAGTTGGCAATTCACGCTGTGAAGCGAGGGAGCGGTATTTCATAGTGAAGGTTTAACCTCCCCAAATAAAGCACTCAATAACATTGGATAACATCAAATCGGATTTTTTTCCCCTAGACGAAATAATCTCGACTTTGCACTAGGCTCAAAAGTTCCGTATTAGTTGTCATTTTCCCCCTGATTTAAAACACTGCGGTCCACATGCGCATGCGCGCAAAAGAATCTGAACAGACACGAAAGAAAGCGTAGTCTAAATAAAAGGTACATTTTATTATCTCAGACAACAGGACACTTATATATGCAAAAGAACTTTCAAAAGGAGCAACAATAGGCAAAAAGGAGCAACAATAGGCATTAATGTTCGTCAGATGTTTGCATAGTGAATCTGACGATGGTATCCGATAGTCTCTGGGAATACCTCTACAACAAAAATGCGCATACGCTCACAGCTGAAAAGACCTACTTATGCCAAAGGGTTTGCCTACTTGGCATGGGCCACACGTGTCCTGTAATTTAAAATGTGGTATAGGGGCCGCGTCTCCTGAATCCGATTCATACATGCACGGCGTCTGCCTGCTGCATGGCTGGGGGCAATACGCCCGCCAAAGAGTGTGTACTGCTGCCTGCTTAGTGAGTGTGATATTTAAGGGTGAATGATATTACCATGCACTGCCTGAGAATACTACAACGGTCTCAAAATATCCCGCTGTTCGAGCTGCAGTCATGGCGGCGTTGAGGTGTACCTTACCGTAAAATGTACCGCTACAGAAATGACACTTAGGCTTAGCGACTAGCTGAGTGAGTACGCTTATGGCGCGAAAGGTCCCCTCTTCGCGAAAATCTCTTCCCGCATACGTCACACCCATGAGGTTGCTCGCCGGTGTGGGTCAGAACATGCCTCTTCAGGTTACTTCTGTGCGCGAATGCAGCAGGACAAAGGTGGCAGAGATACGGCTTCTCGCCCGTGTGCGTGTGGGTGTGCGTTGTCAGTGCTTGTTTAGAACTAAATTGGCGGCTACAAAATTCACAGCTGAACTTCTTCACACCCGAGTGAACGATCATATGTTTGTAAACGTTGCATCTCGATCCAAAACTCTGCCCGCATACGTCGCACATGTGAGATCGCTCTCCGGTGTGGCTTGCGACGTGCCCTTTCAGCGTGCTCAAGAGTGCGAACGTGGCGGGACAGAGGTGGCACACGTAGGGCTTCTCGCCAGTGTGCGTACGGGCGTGGCGCTGGAGTGTGCCTCTCAAAGAAAATTTTCGGCCGCACACGTGGCAGGCGAACGCCTTCTTCCCCGAATGAGTCAGTGCGTGGCGCGCGAGGCTTGCTTTCGTGGCGAATCTCCGTCCGCACTCGTTGCACTCATGCGGTCGTTCCCCAGTGTGGGTCAACATGTGCATTTTCAGAATATCGCTGCGGGTGAACGTGGCCGGGCACGACAAACACTCGAAGGGCCTCTCGCCCGTGTGCGTGCGACTGTGGATCACCAGGTTGCTCTTCTGCACGAATTTTCTGCCGCACACGTCGCAGGCGTACTGTTTTTCGCCTACGTGAGCGAACAAGTGTGTTCGCAGCTGCGACCTGCACTTGAAAACTTTGTTACAAACGCCGCACTGCAAGGACCTCGTGGCTGTAGTCTTGCCGTCTCTCTCTTGCTGGGAGACACTGACCTTGTCCGAGGACCTGCGACTGAAGAACACACTTTTTTTTTTATCTATACGACGGGAAGGAGATGTTGGCGCATAAATAAGGCACCGGCTACTTTCTTAGCTCTTAAACGGATCGAGCATACAAGACAACAAATAAACGTACAAACAGTAGATGGAAAAACATAAAACACACATGTCAATGAACAGCGTAATAACGTAAAAGAAAATGTATCCAATGCAATTAATAAAGTCCCTCATACCGTCCATAGTCATCAAGGATATGAATGCTCACATATGGGCGACATAGCAGCTAACACATCATAACTATATAGGACATACATGTAAGTAGAATCTTGGTGATACGAACCCGGCTGATGCGAATTCGTGAAATTCCCGGCCGAATTCCATTGTGTCCAAATGAGCCAAAATTCGGATGTTTCGAACACTTTTCCGCGTCGCGACGGGTGATACGAACATTGGCACCGAAACTGTCGAGCAACGATCGAGAGGAGCGAGCGCACACTCTGTCAGAACAATGGCTATCGTTTGCCACAACAGCTATGGACGAAACCGTGGTCGCTATCGACGCGATCGCATATGGTGGCGACGAAACTACGAACATACATGCGCATCCGACGTTCACACTGGCAAACCGACGCTGCTTGCCGCAACCGCGGCGGACAAAACCGCGGTAGCCGCGATCATCGATATAGCAACGACGTAGTTCTGAAGGCACGTGCGCGGCCCTCGCACGCGGATTGAAAACGAAACTACCGTTTGCCACGACCAAAGCGCACGAAACCACGGAAGATGTCGACACAATAACCGACAGTGACGCTAGACGCAGCGGTCGATTAAAGCATATGATGTCGTCAAAAGGCACGCGGCGTTCCTGTGGTTCTTTGCTTATGACGGTGGTGGAGCGGACTATGGCACTATGGTTTTCGGGTCACCTCATTCGAAGCTTTCAGGCGCGCGTTCGCGGCAGCCAGCTGCACCGTCCCTTTGTGGTCCGTTCGCGTGTTTTCCATGAAAGACATACACGAGTTAGTTCAACGGAAATAAATGTTTCGTGCGTATATCGTGGTTTGAAAACAGACTTGACCAGTTTTTTGTTGATACTAAATTTCGGGTGATACGAATATTTTCGCTCCCCTTGAGATTTGTATCACCTAGGTTCTACTTAATAAGTAGGACACACATATACTAAGTGACCTTAAAATGTCTTAGTAATTTCGAGCAATGCCGCGGTCTTCAAGAAAACGATTGGACGCTTTTAAAGCGTTTGTAAGGCTACCGTTGGCAACGTACGGACCCAGAAGTTTGTTTATACTGAGCACTCCGCGGTCTAATGCCACAAGTTCTGATTGATACACTGCGAATTATAGAGAAATCTTAGAACGAAAGGAGGGGAATTTTTTTCGTCTTTAACGGTAGCTTAGTCATCACGATGTAAACGGAAATGAATTAAGGTGACGGGGAAGCGCCTTCCGTCACAGCTCAGCCGGTAGAGCATCGGATGCGTATTTCGAAGGTTGCGAGTTCGGATCCCACCTACTGAAAGGGTGAGAGAGAGAGAGAAAGCTCCCTAAATGAAAAACAGAATTCTGCGGGCGTATGTAAAGGCACCTACATGCGGCTCTGTATAGGGGAAAGGGATTCAGGACAGAAAGGCCCTAGTAGGAGGAGGGCAGGAAAGGAGAAAGAAAATGAAGATATTATGATCGTGGTATGTGCATGTCACAACGCAATGGTTGTGATGTAAGTTACATTACAGTTTATCAAGTAGAGGGGAATCTTAGGTGCTCGTTTCCCTCTTGATAAAATACTAGTGAAGACGTACAGATAATGCAGCCAAGGAAGGCATAGAAGACGCTAATTAAACTGTTTCAAGTGCATCGTAGTAAATGTGATATAGATGTGGAGAAAGTGGATGAAAAGAAAACTCGACTCTGGCAGCGCCCGCACCTGCCGCCGGCAAGTTGTCTTTTCGTCCGCTTTACTTTATTCACATCTACGTCACAATTATTACTATACACTTGAGGTAGGGTGACTTCGTTTGGTAAAAAAAAAAACAATTTTGGGATTTTGCAATCACCTGATAGAAAATTTCTTCAGCTTTCAGAAAATATATCACACTTGGGAACTCGGGGCTTAAAAAATATTTTTTTTGTCTTTTTTCTTTGACGCGTAGACAGGACATGCGCGCGTATCCATACGTAATTACTGCGTTTTTCTCAAAACAAAATTTTTGGAGTTTGTGTATCTTTTTTCTCGGAAGCTATTAGACATAAGCAAATAAAAATTCTCATGTTTGTTAATTAGTGGTGTTCACATAACTGGAAATCAGTAGACTAAGTGCATTTGTATTTTTTAGTTAAAAAGACACCATTCATAAGCGGCAATTTTCGTACATCGACAAACGTAAACAAAAAAAGAAATCTAGTTTTTCTTGTACGCTCACAATTTTAGTTCCACTTCTGTAACGCGCTAGTAGCTACCTTTGCGCAAAATTGCAATGCTCTTCGAATAGCAGATTTTAACAAAAATACATATGTCGAAAAATAGAAAAAAACTAAATTAAAAAAGAACACTAAATACAATTTGAAACTAATCTTGAGCCCCTATACAACCTGCGTCTACCTTTAAATACCTCGCAAATTTTATAGCCATAGCTTTCATTACCACCTATGTACAGCGAAATTTTTAAACTCACTTTCATGGTCTCAACCCGCCTTAAAACAGTTCAGTTGATGGTCCTTATAGCTTCCTTGACTTCGTTATATGTGGGTATAACAAGTAGGACATACATAGCGGGTTTTTCGAGAAATGTGTCCAAAATCCACAAAAATCGGGGAAATGCGGTATTTGTTTGATGCCTGCCCAATTACTTCTTCGTTAGCCGCAGTCATCTTAAGATGGCTAAAGACATAATTTTGGACAGTAACTAGAAAAGTGTGATTAATTGATTTTTTAATTAGTTGAGTTAGGCGGCTATATCAAATGGGAGAATTGAAGTCCTACATGCGAAGAACCCGTTCCATCTTTGAGATTTCGAAAATGCGGCCTAAAGTAATGATTCCATGAAGCGAAATTCACCCAAATTCAGCAGCGAAACCGAAACTGAAACGCAGAAGAGTGCGACTGCCATATTCTTCTCAGACGTCCAGACACCTCTGTAATTGTTGCCTTGAGCAGTGACGTCATTCTGGTTCTCTGTTCCTGGCGCTCATCGGTGCTTCGGCTTGTGTTTCTCCGTTGAATTTGGTTGAATTTCATTACGCCACGATAATCACTAGAGGCCGCTTTTTCTATATCTCAAAGCCGCGATGCGTTCTTCGCATGAAGAGCTTCAATTCTCCCGTTTGAGATAACCGCCTGACTCCACTTATTAAAAAGTCAATAAATTTAACTGTCATAATTACTGCCCCAAATGATGTCCATAAGCGTCTGAAGATGCCTGCCGCTACAGAAAAAGCAACTGCAAAGGCAGCGAGAAAATATCGTATTTTATGATTTTTGAGGACTCTGGGTAAGCGAGAACGTAGAACACTGAGAAAACATCCGGAAAAAACAGCGATATCCAGAAAGAAAACACAATCTGGGTTGAATGACGCGCACACTAAATTTCTTACAACATTTCAGTAACGTGTGGTGCACGCAGGTTACTAACCCTTTCTCTGCTCTCGATGCGGCGGAGCCTTGCCTTTTGTTCACGCCGCTTGTTCTTGGAGAACCTTGGACCGAGCTGGATGGAGCTGGTTCGCACGGCTGCCTTTTGGCTCTGGTCACGGCTGGATTCCTGTGTTAAAATAGTACAAAAATCCTGTGTGATAACTCAACATTAGTAAAATAGCACGCGTAGTAAGTAAAAAAATTCGGCAGATCCCACGCATTGTGGGAATCGATGTAATGCGAAGCAGCCAGCAAAGAGCTGCATACATCGCCTTGTTTGTCTTTGAGCCAAATGAAATCATTCATGTCATGGCATCTAGTTCACCATATATCGCATGTTTGCCATGAACGCATGCATGCACAATCTAGTGTACACCATGCCAATGAAACGCATATTCTGGTATTAAATGCATGACCTGTCGCTTATGTTCATCCTGCACTCGTGTCATGTCATACCAATTTTGGTATATGTCACGTTAACAAAACGGCCGGAAGCGCATCATGACTGTGGCATGTAAATCATACCGTACATGACATGCATAACATGATTCGCATGTTAAGACCTCTCATTTATGTCCGTCATACAGTCACATCGCGCAATACCAATTTTGGTGTATATCAAAGGAGCGAAATGGCCGCGAGTGCACCATGAGCGTGGCATGTAAGTCATGACATACATGGCATGCATGTCATAGTTTTCATGTTACCACCTGTTATTCATGTTCTTCATACAGTCACATCGCGCAATACCAATTTTGGTGCATATCAATCTAGCGAAACGGCCGGGAATGCACAATCAGCGCGGATGTAAATCATGACACACATAACCTGCAAGTCATGATTTCCATGTTACCACCTCTCATTTACGTTCGTCATGCAGTCGCGTCGCGCAATACCAAATCTGGTTACATCAAGCTAGCGAAGCGGCCGCGAATGCATCATGAGCGTGGCAATTAAATCATGACATACATGACATGCATGTCACGGTTTTTATCTTAACAACTGTTATTCATGCTCTTCATACAGTCACATCGCGCAATACCAATTTTGGTGTATATCAATCTAGTGAAACGGCCGCTAGCACATCATGAACGTGGCATGTAAATCAGGTCGTACATGACTTGCATGTCTTGATTTTCATCTTACCACGTCTCACGTTCGTCATACAGTCGTGTCGCGTAACACCAATTTTGGTGTATATCACGCAAGCGAAACGGACGCCAATGCACCACGAGCGTGGCACGTAAATCATGGCATACATGTCATGGATGTCATGATTTTCATGCTACCACTTGTTATTCATGTTCTTCATAAAGTCACATCGCACAATACCAATTTTGGTGTATATCAATCTAGCGAAACGGCCGCGAGTGCGCCATGAGCATGGCATGTAAATCATGTCATACATGACATGCATATCATGATTTTCACGTTACCACGTGTCAGTTATGTTCGTCATACAGAAATGTCTCGTCATACCAGTTTTCGTATGTATCCCTTCATTTAAACGGCCGCGAGCGCCCCGAGACCATGCTATGTAAATCATGCTGCACATGACATGCGCGTCATGATTTGCATGTTAGGACCAGTCATTATGTTCGTCATGAACTTTTGTCACGCCGCACCAATTTTGGTATATATGAAATTAACGGAACGGCCGCAAGAGCCCAAAGGCCGTGGAATGTAAATCATGCTGTTCATGACATGCGTGTCATGATTTTCATATGACCTGCCATTTATGTTCGTAATAAGGTCATGTTATGACACACCAATTTTGGTATACATACGATTAACGAAACGGCCAGGAGAGCACAAAGTCGTAGGCGGCTAGATAGATAGATAGATAGATAGATAGATAGATAGATAGATAGATAGATAGATAGATAGATAGATAGATAGATAGATAGATAGATAGATAGATAGATACGCTCAAAGTCGCAGAAGTTCGCTAAGAAATGCTTCGCATTTAAAAACGATTACCGCAAAATTGTGCTTTGAAACATTTTGCATAGTGGACTTGAAAACAAGGTCACCTAGATAATAGTGAGCTGTTCTAGCAGCAATATTGGGAACCAGCAGATTATGCGAAGCTTCTTCGAACAATGTTTAGCGTCTGCGCGAATCTATATTGTGGTATGGCTTAGTTCAGAAGTGGAAGCGTCTAGGTGTACTTATCCGCATAGCTTTCAGTCCATATCTACAGTGCATTGCAATTCACGTGAACTACTGTACTCATCAGCAGTCACGATTTGCCAATGGGAGAAGCCGACGAAGAATCGTGCTATATGTTGTGTCCCCGTTTTTGCTTTGTATCCTTGAACCATTTCTAAGCTGAACCGGTAACCGTTATTATCTTCTTCGGTTCAGGATGAGTTTGGGTTTGGGCCCATTCCGAGAATATTGTTGGACTTGAGCCCCGGCTAAAACTCTGGTTCGTGCACGGTTTTCGGATCGGGTACGGCTCGAAACACATCAGCGACGCTATGTACAGGTTAGCTTATTCAGTTATTACTCTCGTAGCAAAAAAAAGACACCATATAATAACCTCGCAACTTCTGCAATGTGTATTATGTTGTACATTATGAAACTGCGATTGTTCATGCTAATATGAAGTTTATCAAAACACGAACAAAGAATGCGCGACAGAAAGCAGCAATGTTGATAAATAAAAAATAACCTGGATTGAAAAACGAGCACTAGGAAACTCTTTTAACATTTCAGAAACGTGTGAAGCCCAAAGATTACTAACTTTTTGACTGCTGTCGATGCGGCGGAATCTTGCCTCGTGTTCACGCAGATTTTCCTGGGAGTTTCTTGGACGGAGCTAGAGGCCTGTTGAGACGTCCGTGTCTTGGGTTTGGCCATGGCTGGATCCCTGTAATAAAATAGCACATAAATCACCTATCACAGTTCGACATCAGTAAGCCAATACTTGAAGGATACTGAACAAAACATTTGCCGCCGTGATTTTCAGCCGAAGTGAAAGCTCGGGTGCTAAAATTAGTTAACACAACGTTGCTTACAGGCATAAACTGGACCAAAATAATGAATTTAATGCGTTTTTCATAAACTGCCGCGTCTGTCGGCCGTGCCGTGAACTAGGGAAGGTGACGTTTAACTTTAGTGGAAATCGGTGCGCCAGCCACGCCAGCCATCGTCCGCGTCTCCCAACCCGCTCCGCTCTCATTACGTTTCCTGAAACCAGTACGAACGGCAGCCGCACTGATAGATGCTCCCGGGAGTGGCATCTATCAGTGCCTCTGTGGAAAGTGGAGAGAGGGATGTAAAGGAGAGGTGGAGAAAGGGAAGTAGCAGCACATGAAAGAGCCTGACCTGCTCTGCGAGGAGGCTTGACGTCACGGCCGTCGATGCGCAGCTCCGCGCGCGCTGGCGTACAGCCGCCGCGCGCACACAATCCTCCAGGAAGACAGCCAACGCCTCGAAAGTATGTGAAATAAACTATTTATCGGAATAGTGCTATCTTCCAAAAAGAAAACCCTATTGCAAAAACCAGCGCCGTTCCAGTACCCCCAGCGTGATACCAGTCCTTTTTTTGGCGCTGGACCGCACTGAGAACACTGGTATACGCTCGAATTCACTGGGACTCCGGTGAAAGCACTGGGAAAGAGCTTGGTCGCACTGGTAGAGCCACTGGCTTTGCCGCTCTGACGCTGGCGCTCACTGGGAAGCGCTGGAGACGCTGGAATTATCACTCGCGTGCGCTGGCACATACTGGAGCGCGGCACTGCAGTGCCGCGCGCTGCTTTCAGTATCGTGCGCGGCGGAATGCTTTTATTATCTTTGAATATCGAATGTATGATTCGATGGTATCGATAGATGCTATCCTAACGGGTCCCAAACATATGTCACAAATTCTAACTTTGCAGAGAAAGACGAGGAGATGCGCACTATTTTCATGATATACGTGAATAAATGTGAAATCACGGTAACTTTTAATGTTTTCCTGTCGAATGTGGATAAAAATTCGTTAATAACTCAAAGCAGCCAACACTGATCATTTTGCTTTCTACCACGCTTTTTCTTTATTCATGCTGTGCCAAAAACGTCGTTAATTTTTGCGGAGCACGTAGAGCAATGAATATACATTTTGTGCATGCCGCTCATATATATCAGTTTTGCATCCGTGATGTGTTGCAGTAATGACTTCATATTGTAATGTTTATAAGTCTGGAGGCGTTGGTCTGAATATACAGAGCAAATCGTTACATCGCCGTGCAGTTGGCAAGAAGTAAATGAGGTCTGGCTTCGCGACCCCTCCGAACGGAGGCCAGAAAAACAGCCGTCGTTCGATATCGCCACACCGGAAACGCATCGCGGGCAATTCTTGTACTTCCACTTACTTCAGCAATACATTAGGTAACAGTTAAAAAGGTTTCGAGGCTAAAATGCAGAAACTTCAACCATCGCAACTCATCTGCGCTGAGATCGGTCCTACCCAGTGCGGCTCCCAGCGAGTGTTAGGCCTAGCGTACCGGCCGAGTCCGTCTACATGCCACCGGCGCTTCTTGGTTTAAGTACGCGCAATTCCAACGTGTAAGATTTACTGTAAAGTATAGTCTGGACATCTGTTAACCTAAATTAACCATTTTTTCTTGTGTACGGTGTCCGCACAAGGAGCGATGACCATCGATATGGTGGCATACCATCGATGCGAAGCGCTTTCAGCAACGTACGCAGGCTCACCGAAAGCAGCCCGCCGCACTCGCCGGTACTTCTCTGACTCATACGTCAGAACACATACCTATCAATTGGTACGCGTTAGTGAACTAACACACCGGCATCTTTTTTCAACTAATTGTATTTGTTTTTGCGGAGCGGTTTTATAGTTGTAGGTATCGATAGAACTGCAAGTCAAAATACAGACACGCCCGCCCCGCAGTAATATCGTCGCTCGCGCGAGAAAAACTACTCAGTATGAATTCCTGTAGGCGCGTATTTATCGAACGAGTCATCATAAAGCTTCTGTACATGTTCATAATTAGCAAGGGCGAGAAACGGCTATTAAAAATCGGCAGTAAGAGCCGTCAAACTGTACCCGGCACCTCGATCCATTTGATATTTTTCGGAGTTAAAACGGGAATTCTTAAAGAAACCTAGCGCTCTTTTTATTTTGGGCATTTAATTCGTTGCCGGCCACCCTTTGTTTGTGTCGAATAAAGAAGCAAGCGTGATTTCGAAAGGAAGATCGCGTCTTCATTGAATACGCGACACCGAAATGTCAAACGAAACGCCGTCTTACTGTATTGACTAGCCCTTTTACAGCTGTGTTGACGTGTCACAGCGTGGCGCAGTGGTAGAGTGCTCGCTTGGAGAGTGAGAGGTGGCGAGTTCGAATCCTCGTAGTGGAGTTTTTTTTTTTTTTTTCATACGGCTTTTTTTTCCCTTTTTTTCATTGCACTAATGCTTTCTATATGTTTTTCTTTACTAATATATTTATGTAGGGCACGTAGGCACCGCCGTTTTAACGCTGTAGAGCCGTTTTGCGCTTGAGTACACAGCGCCTCCCAGTAAAACGCCGCTCCAGCGGCCCAGTATCCAGCGCGACGCTGGGCCCATAATCAGGCATGGCGCTGGACGCTGGTACCCAGTGGCGCTGGGTTTTGCAATAGGGAAGCTGGCGCCACTTGACCTGGTTCGGCGCCCACCGCACCTAAAGTCCCTTGATATATAGAAAGTAGCGACACTCTTCTCCATATCATCTCTCAAGTGTCCAACCCGTATCTATCTCCTCTCCCAAACGACCACCGTGCGGGCGCCGGCCCTATAACCCGGCTCGCGCCACTTTCCTATCCAGAATGCTATGCCACGCAGATAACGCGCGCGTTTCCCAGGCGACAGCCAGTGAATCGGGGAGGTGGAAGGCGGGAGAGGAGGGTGCTCGGCGTGGCAGCTCGGTTAAAAGATAGACGGTACTTTCCCAAAAATATCCAGGGACTTTAACGGCACCCACGCTCGCGCGCCGCCTACGTCCCAATTTTGCGTGTTCACGTGGCCAGCTGTGTTTTCCCGGCCCCCGGAGGATGCTGCCTAGCTCGGTGCTCTTTAAAACCGAAACTGCGACTGGGCGGTCTAAAAACGTCTCTAAATAAATAAGCGTCGCGCACTTGCGCAAACGAGGTTTGCAGCCGTGATAAGTAGATCATAAGCTATCTATTGCAACAAAAAAAAACAAGGTGCAAATTTTTTGTGTCAGTGCTCCTTTAAGAAGGCTAGAATAACGCGGTAGGCGTTCAAAGCATAGCAAACGCGAGGAAATGGGTGAAAAGCAAAGCATTCCAAGAGCACGGAGAGCGAGAGAAGAGAGTACAAACGGTTGGGAGGTGGCTTTGCGTCCATCGTCAGCTGACCGAGGGACGACTTACCCAACGCGAAGCATTCCCCCTTCTATGTGCTATTACGAAAGTTTCACACAGGGTAATAAAAAAACCGGACATTCAATGCATCAACTCGCTTACCAAAACGCACAAATTGTACACATTCCAGCCAAGACGAACAGCCGAAACTCTCGCGGCCGCCCCTCTGCCAGAGTGGGCACGTCCCTTGTTTTAGAAAGGTGCGCGGCGGTTTTCGAATTGGACGCATGCGGCCACACGAACATTTTTCACTTGCTGCATGCCTACAAAACTCTCACTAGCCATATTCTAAAGGAGTCACCCTCACTTCAAAGAAAAGAAGTGCTGTTTCTAGAAGAAAATAATGCATCGATTTCCATGAAGATCAATGGGAAATGGCGAAGCGGCTGCGTTAACCGAGAGATGTAGAACAGTTTAGTGGCAACGCAAAACAGCAGCGCACTTCGCCTTTCCGCGACACGCTAAAGATTCATGCGGGCTAGTACACGATGGCATGCAACGGAAAAGAAAGATGTCGTCATACTTGCCTTGCGAGAAAGGCTTGCAGGAGAGCCCAGAAGCTGTGGTGAGTTGAACGTAATCCAGCCGCACGTGCGTCGAGCGGATGGGGTGACGTGAAGGCGCCTCAGGCAAAGCACAAACGCAGCTATCCTGACGAGACGCGCGATCCACACAGGCCGAGGCCGTTGTCTGGCGAGCTCGATGCCCGCGTCGCGCTCGGGGGGTTCCATTCTGAGCTAGGGGTGACGGCGGAAATGCCGTGATGCCGTCGCGTCGGTAGCGCTTGTCTTGCGGGGGCGGCCAGTGCCTCGCACCATTGGCGTGGACGCAAAGGGGGGAAGGGTTCAAACCCCTGCCCCGAAATTAGTTTCAAGTTTACGTGTCTGTACTATAAGAGTTCTTTATTTCCAAACCTGTTAATCGGATAAATCGGACATGTTCTCTCCGCGCGGTCAACGTATGTATTTTGTTAATGCAGGGGTATCAATTTCATTCCCGCAAGGGCCGGGACTTTGAAGCGGAGGAGGGGTGGGGAGCGATATGAAGAAAATGTCCCCTCACGCTGCCATTTCATAGAGCTCATTTACGATATCTAATATATGGGTTATTTCAGAACAGGATTTTTGGCGTCCAGATTCGAGAAACACGTCGATACTGATGCCCAGAATGACACAAATGTGGACGCCGATTCTAAGATCTAGAAATTTCCTTTCGCGGGTATGTTTTAACACATCGTGACCCCATGATGTGCCTGTCGGAAAAAGAATGCTTGAGACCTGTCCCACCTTTGTAGGCTACCCGAACAAAGCGTTATTAATCGCAACAGGCGAGTAAATAATGCGAGGACCACTCAGCAAAGTCACAAACATCTTATTCGTTGTGAAGCAGCGGGCCGGGAGCGAAACGTTTGCAGGCCGTGTGTGTGAGACCACTGGTTTAATGGCTTCAAGCTCTCGTTAACTCGGTCATATTTGGCCGCAGCCCGGCTATTTCGGAATATCCTCGGAGCACTCCAAGCACGAAGCGACGCAAAGGAGGGAAAACAGCGTTTGCGAAACGAAACGGCTACAGGCCTTCAGTATTGTGTGGTCGCCATCCACAATCTTACCACAATCGCATTTTGACGACCAAGGCTTGAGCGGCTGCGGCAAACGTGTTTCGTTTTCGATTTTACTCGGCGCACGCGAACTGCATGTGCGGGCTCTTTTTGTGATCGCGTCGATAGCGACTGGTGTCAAAGCTACCACATGCAAGAGTATCGTTTTCGTAGCGTGCCTTCAGAACTGCGCAGTCGCCATCCATGATGGTGCATTAGCGAGCCAGGTTTATTCAGCAGCGGATGGGGTGCTCAGCATTTTCGTTTCGACTCTGGACATAGGCCGCGCGCGCGCCTTCAGAAATGCGTGGACGCTACGATCGTGTCTTTGGCGACAACGGTTTCGTCCACAGCGGATGCGGCACTCAGTAGCTTCGTTTTGACTTCGGGCAATGCGCGCGCAATGTCACAAAACTCAAACGTCGTGGAAGCTGTTGATGATGAAGAAATTCAGCCGTGGTTCGCATGCTGGCACAAAACTAACTTCCTACATTGTGATAGACGGACGATCAGTTCCCGGTCATTTTTCTGGAGAAAAAATTACCGTCGCGTGCGCGTGGAGGTGCCGGTACGCAATAAGGTATGCGTTCAGGGCACGTTTCAGCTTAAGTCACAAAAGTTTGAGCCGTGGTCTCATTAAGAACAAAGTCGCAAATGACGAAAATTAAGGATTTCACACTGCCATTATGCGAAGTACCGGATTTACGTATTCATCCAGAAAAGAAGATGCATTGATGTAATAGGGACTTGTTTATTGTTTTGTTGATGTTTCGATAATTCGGCATTCGGTTTATTCGGACATTGTTTTCCAGTCCCCTAAAATCCGAGTTATAACGAGCTTTTACTGCATAGCTTTCGCGTTCATATTCTTAAATAGTTCTAAGCATCCCCCGTAATATCCGTTCTTCCTTTCGATGGCGCTTGTTATGACTGGCAGTCGGTGGCGAAGCGCTGACCATGAGAATCGGCGGACGAGGCGTTCTCACACTGCTAGAACACCTGCATCCTTCCTGGAAACGAAATTCCTGGGACGGCGAGTGACCAACAATGGGCAGAATCTCGGCCTCAAAGTCTGGGACGGCAAGGCCGGAGACAATGGGCCACCTGGGCTTGGCTTGGTACGCTGCCGAAGCCACCTGACGGGTATGTTTGGACGGGAGTCTCCACAACCCTTTTGCTGCCTTCGGGGAAAGAACTGCAGGGGCAAGCACGAGGAACCTGTTGTCCTGCTTCCCCCACCTGCGTGCAGTCAACCGCCGGACCCTTGCTGCTTCAAGTGTGCAACGACCCCTCCGCGACAGTGAAATGGACTGTGCCATGGTGGGAGGTGTCGTGTGTGTGATTGGTGGTCATCAAGAGGGAGGAGCCAAACTGAGGGGTTAAAACGACGGTGCTGAGTGAGAACTGGGGCTCTGAGCCCTCGGTAACAGGCTAATCCAATTCGCTCGTCGCTGAACTCTGACCTTGTCACGATGTAATTGAGTGTACGAAAAGTGCCAGTAAACTTGTTATTGTTTTACCATCTTGCTAGCATCAGTTCCTCAACCCGGAGACTCGACTACGCTACCAAACAGAGTCCGGGTACGATTCTGCCCTATCGTAGCAACGGCATGGTTGCCGAGGAGGGATGGATTCAAACACACCGGCAAGACACGCTAAAGAAAATTAAAGAACTCGCGCCTTCGTCACACAAAAGGGAGATTTCGATAGCCGTGCAGTTTTAACCGCGGTAACGACTCATAACCGCGCTCGCGCGAGTCGTGCCATGCGACGACGACGCTTCTCTCGTCGGAGGCCTGTCTTCCAACTCTTGCCGGTGGCTAAGCCGCTGCTCGGCACGTCGGTAACTTCGACACGTTGGGATTATCTCTACTACTGTGCTCATCTCGTCGCGGATTCGCACAGGCGCAGTGAAACGCTAAAACGCATGCACACCGACGAATTCAGTGCGAGCTTTCCAGCGACGGAGGAAGCGGGGAAAACTTCCCGGCGAACGAAAAAAAGTTTGCTAAGCCTCTATGTTACGACGTGCTGCTGCTGCGAGGCTTCCTTGAAAAACCTACGCAGCTCTATTTCCTTCGTTCCGAATCGGAAAGAGTGAGTGAGTGAGTATGACTCCACGTTTGTGACGCCATCTTTTATCGCCTCTCACGCATAGTTTGACGCCGCGGAAATTCTGTCGAAACTTCGTAAATATGCGCAGAATATCCTCGACGCCAGCACGGTTTAGCTGGTTTTTGTAAGTGTCGACGTCCGCTTGAGTCGTAGCGAAGCGCTGATTCCCCATTCGGTCATTCGGTGTTCTTGGGAAAAATTGGCATGTTTGCCGTATATGCCATAAGGATTCCTGGGTCAATCGCGCCGTACGCGCTTAAAGACGAAAAGAAAAGAACAGTTGCGCGCAAAAGCGCGTGCTACGGAGTGTTTATTGAGTTGTTTTATTTCTTAATCATCAGACCCGTGGAATCGCTAGAACGAATGTCTAGACGATTAGGCTCGCAGTAAGCATAGAAAAAGAGCGCGAGAAGACTGAGAACAACGCTTGTTCTGGGCGTCATTGCTTGTGTTCCGTTTTATTATTTTTTTCTTTTTTGGCATTGTTTTTCTTACCCTCGGTTGGCTTGGTCAAGCTACTCTCATTTGGTCCCTGTAGACGAGGGAACCTAAAGTTTGCGCGCGCTACGCCAGCGCTGGATGCTCCCCTGGTGGGCCGATGAAAATGTCCAAGGTGGACGGCTCGCCCGCGGAAGCGACTCTGCCGCGCGCGCGTTTTCGCCGGAGCGCGTGCTGCCGGTCATAGGCGTGCTGCCGGGGGGCGTATTATGATTTCCTGGCGCGGCAGCGCACGCGAGAGAGAAAAAAAGAGAGAGCGAGGAGGACGCCGGCTGCCCCTTGCCGAGCGCTTGCGCGCTATTGGTTCTTCTCTGGCAGGGTTCTATTTGGTGTCGCAGAAGTCTGTTGCCAGACTCGGGGATCAATGTTGCCAGACTGCCGCCAGATTTGGCGGATAAATTTGTCCCTGCGGTTTCAGCTTTCCCGTAAGGCTTCTGTGTCATCCGCGTGGCATTTCGAAAGTGCCTGTGCGACATCGGCCGTTTTAATGAGCGGAACGAACGGACCCCGCGTGTTGCAGAAGTCGGGACGCGTTTTTTCGCTGCGTGCGCCGTACAATTAAGATATCTGACTTGAAGTAGGGAATCCACGCGCAACGACTCGTTTGAGTCCACGTACGCGTAAGGGAAACTGAATTATAATCGCAGAAGCCCGGACACGCGTGTGCGCCGTGTTGCGATACATCGGACTCGTGTCCTCGAAGTACAGATTATCTCCGTAGCTGTGCGTGCCGTGTCGACCATGCCCAACGACGGTCACATTTCCGATCGCATCGCTCGACGAGTATGAAACATACATACCACGGCTGGAGAATTGATGCACGTCGCATATATCAGCTGCTAGCTACGCCCGTAGGCTGCTTTATCGCCGCTGCTGGACGACACTGCTAGGTCTGAGCTGGTGGTGGGAGGCGCACGACTCGTGGAACTGTAAATGGGGGCCCTACATGGAAGAGGGGCTCCACCCACAATAACCACAAACAACCAAAATTCCAATTAATGCATGTTTATTTTTTCCGGGCTTGAGCACTATCAAAAATTAACAAAACGAATGAAAACAAAACAAAAAATAAACGCACACAGCAGGTTGATCAATCTGCATTTGTCGCACTATCGTCTTCAAAGGGGATACCGGCGTGCGATGGCCTCGATGAGCCGAAGGAACTTGTCCTTCACGTTGGGACGTGCGTTCACGGACTTCCATCACAGCCAGGCGAGGTGAGAACGCATCAGAGCGGGAGTCGTTTTGTTGCAGTTGCGAACGAGTCGTCTTTTGCTTTCTGCCACTCGCTTTCGATGCGTTGCGTGTTGGCGCCTGTTGCAGGGTCGATGAAGTTGACGCTGTGGTTCACGGTGTGCCAGTCGAGGTTTAGCGGCGTCCATTGGCATTCACGAGGCCGGGTATGCTCCGGTATGCGGCCCACTCCTCACTGAACACCGTCGTGCCGGGAAGAACGTTCTTTGCGATCAGAGGACCAAGGGTGGCGCGTCTCTTTTGTCGACCTCGAACAGCCTTAGCTCCTTCGTGGACACGCACAGCATGCCGAAAATCCACGGGCCCTTGTCTGACACACCACCGTAGTTGTTGCGGCGCCTGGGGGGAACATTGTCGCCAGTCAGAAGGCGGCCTCGGTTCGCCTTGGTCGACACGGCACGCACAGCTACGGAGATAATCTGTACTTTGGGGACACGAGTCCGATGTATTGCAACACGGCGCACATGCGTGTCCGGGCTTCTGCGATTAATTCAGTTTCCCTTACGCGTACGTGGACTCAACGAGTAGTTGCGCGTGGATTCCCTACTTCGAGTCAGATATCTTAATTGTACGGCGCACGCAGCGAAAAAACGCGTCCCGACTTCTGCAACACGCGGGGTCCGTTCGTTCCGCTCATTAAAACGGCCGATGTCGCACAGGCACTTTCGAAATGCACCGCGGATGACACAGAAGCCTTACGGGAAAGCTGGAACCGCAGGGGCAAATTTATCCGCCAAATCTGGCGGCAGTCTGGCAACATTGATCCCCGAGTCTGGCAACAGACTTCTGCGACACCAAATAGAACCCTGCCTCTGCTCTTGGGGTCACGTGGCTGGGCTGGCGAGCACGTTTCTGCACGCACGGAGGAGTGTTTACGGCTGTTCCATCGTTCGGAAGCACCCCTCGCCACGCCGAGACGCCGCAGATACGCGCGCCGAGGGCGCCTGCAAGCGGGTTTCGATAGTTTCGATGAGCAAACGTGGTTCCGAGTGTCAACGTTAAGTGCCTCCGCGTCGACCTGTGCACGGACGGCGACGCACACGAGTGGATCGCCAGCTGCAGTAGGAAAACCAACACACATGGATCGTCGACAGGGAAACCCGAAATCCAAAGAGGCAAGTTCACGTGTTCGTTTCTTTTACAAGTGGGGAATAGGCCCAGTCTAATAATAACATTTGATGATATCGACGCCAACCGCGGAAATGCTAAATGCGAAAGCGCTGAATGCTCGCTCATCGTATCGAAAGGCGCGACGCTGTGTTTTGGACTGAATGCTGCAATGATATTGTGCACTAAAGCCGCAGCTGCAGCATGGAAATGCCGCTGCTGAAGTCCGCAAAACTGTCAATGACTGGTACGATTAGTGTACTTGAAAGGTTGTTTTGAACTGAAACCAAGAGGCCTCTGTTTTCACTGTGAATTTTGGTGATATTGTGTGATTATTTTCCATTTTTGGAAAGCCATGCCTGAAATAGTCGCGTCCATTGAACCATGCTTAACTGCAGAAGATTTTATCACCAACTTTTCCTATTTGCGGCCCTGTCGCCCGTTTGGCTTGTTCAAAAGTTTGAGTGGCAGATCGGATCGCGCCGCAAGCAACGCACTGCTGAAGCATTAACCTCCCTAGCATACGGCCATGCAGGCCCGTAGCCAGGAATTTTTTTCGGGGTGCGCCCACTTGCTGAAAACTTCGACTATTTGAGCAAAACGCCTATTTCCATTATTTATTTTCGGTAAAACACCATATACCATAAAAATTTGGGGGGGGGGGGGGGGAAGGGGCGGACCCCCCGCCCGCCCCCTCCCCTGGCTACGGGCCGGCGCCCATGTAATGTTTGCATTTTCGATAGTCCATTTTCGCGTGTTTACGCCCCCATTTAACATTCTACATGTCACTGTACGTCCTAGACCACGCGTCACCTTAGCGTCGCGCCTTTCGATACGATGAGCGAGCATTTAGCGCTTTCGCATTTAGCATTTTCGCAATTGACGTCGATATCATCAAATGTTATTATTAGACTGGCCTATTCACCACTTGTAGAAAAAAAGAACACGTGAACTTACCTCTTTGGATTTCGGGTTTCCCTGTCGACGATCCATGTCAGGGGCGTAGCCAAGGGGGGGTTGGGGGGGGGGTTCAACCCCCCCCCGAAATTTTTCAGTTTTGCTTGCGTATATAGGCACGCACACATACAAACGCACGCACGAACATACATAAAGTATGGTTGAACCCCTCCGAAAAAAATTTCTGGCTACGCTCCTGATCCATGTCGTGTTGGTTTTCCTACTGTAGCTGGCGATCCACTCGTGTGCGTCGCCGTCCGTGCACAGGTCGACGCGGAGGCACTTCACGTTTGATGGGCAGTTAGAACTTGCGTCTAACTCACGCGTGAACGTCCGTGTGCTCATCGAAACCTGTTCGATGTTACATGGGCTATGAGACCTGGCGTTTATTTCGCACGTAGGCGTACTCGTGTTCAACATGTCACTCGGTAGCACCTTTATTGAAACCCGCTCAACGTGAGATGGGCAAGCGGAACTCGGAACAGGCGCGCGTACTTGAGCGTCCGCCATGTGCGTGGCGCGAATCTGCCGCGTGGCTAGGAGGAGGGTGCTTCCGTACGATGGAACAGCCGTAAACACTACTCCGTGCGTGCGTGCGTTCGTAAACGCACTCGCGTGCCCAGCCACGTGACCCTAAGAGGAGAACCAATAGCGCGCAAGCGGTCGCGGAGGAGCCGCTGGCGTCCTCCTCGCTCTCCCTTTTTTCTCTCTCGCGTGCGCTGCCGCGCCAGGAAATCATAATACGCTGCCGGGGGGGGGGGGCGCCCTCCTTATTTACCAATGGGGGGGGGGGCGCAAAGTCAGCCCCACACATTGACATAATTGGGAGGGGGGGGGCGCTGCGACGAACCTTCGCCTACCCCCCCCCCCCCCCCCCCCCACCCGCCAGGGGAACCCTGCGCAAGCCTATGCTGCCGGTGATTGCGTTTCCAAATTGCAAAGCAAGTCACGTCACTCCACAAGTCAGTACGCACCGTTCTTATGGCGCATCAGCCTTGACAAGATTCAAGCACTCAACTGAACTGTGAAACTGTAAACTGGAACTACTAGAAGCACGAAGGAAAAAGAACGGGCTCAAAGTTTGTTTTAGGATACTGCATGGACAGCCAAAAATGAACAAAGATGAGTACTTGAAGCTGCCAGGGAAACGAAGCAGTCGTGTTAATCACAAATATGTTTTACTACCATATACTTCGCTCGCAGTGATGTGTTTCATTATCCTTTTTTACCAGCTGTTACTGAAATTGGGAATGCATTACCAAGCCTTGTGGTGAATGCAAGTGATGTTTGTCAATTTGAAAAATCGTTAGACATGCATTAAATGACTGCGCTGCCACTTGATATACCAGTTTGTTTGTTTGTATTTATTTCTACGCTCCCTGTAAGAAGCCTCAAGAGAGGTGTAAGGCCGCTGTAAGGATGTGTGCCCTAAGGATGCCGACGAGTTTACGTTTTCAGGGGAGAGGGCAGTGTCTCGCTCGCCGAAGAAGGCCGCTGAGTTTTTTTTTCTTTTTTTTGTGTTGAGTGCTGAGGGAGGGAGCAGTTTCGCACCAAGGGGCGAACAGCGTGGTCGCACAATGCCGAGAGGGGTCGGATTTTGGAGCGGGGACCGGTGCCGTACACCTCCCGCTATGTTTGGAGTGCATTGCGGGCAGTTGTGTCGGCTGCGATGGCGCCACGCGGGCTGTTGCGCGCCGCTTCCCCTCTGGTGTGAGATCTGGACCACGGCCGCCGCGGTCTTGTTTTTGAACTCCGGGGCTTCCGGCCAGTAGACAGCTGACCACACTGCGAGGGTCTGAAGCGCAGGCGGCGCTGTTTGATGACACCGGCCAGCGACGGGAACACGCTGCAGAGGCGAAACCCCAGCAGCCTGGTTTGCGCCAAGTTGGAGGCGACGGCGCTTTTGCTGGCCGACGATGCTGCTGCAGCGCGGAATGTGTAAGCAATAAATTCCGCACATGGCGTCGGCTCCTTACATTGTGCGTGACCACGTGTCGACGAGAAAGAAGGAAAGCCGTTGTATTTCGTAATATCTTGGTCTTCCGTTTAGGCCCTGCCCGGTGGGCTGTGGCCTACGGGTACTTACGCTCTGGTTGGCCGCCGTGGTCAAGGGAGGTATAAAGGGATGCCACCGCCCTATTTCTTTGTTTGTGGCGGTAGATATTGATCTGCACGTGAGTGGCACGTCAGTCTGGGCTGTAATCAGCGTTGCTGATAGATTGGTGAGGCTCCGTACAATGTACGTAAAGCTAGCCTGGGCATTAATCAGAGAGCTGATAGATCAGTGAGGCTAGTGGCAATCGCAAGTTAGGACAGTCTGGGCTCTAACATTGTTAACAAGTAGAAGATTGAGACTGTAGATTTGTCCTGTTGTAATCTTTGTATCTTTCTAATCTCAGTTGTATATATCATTTCACGTTATCATAAACGACTTCGTCCATCTGACTTCCGCTGCTGCCTGCGTGTGAGATCATCATCGCTGCCGATCACCGTCCAAGACCTCCGTGATCGACGACGGAGAACCATCGAAAACTTTACTAGAGGGTTGAGAGTATTATTAAATAAAATAAAATTGCGTGCCGTGCGACGCTTGAAACGAGCAGTCGGAAGCGTTTCTGGAACAGTCGACGTGCGCCGATGAATCGTCGCCACACTTTCACGCTACCGATTGGCCTAGACTTCAGGAGCCTCTGCGGAGAGCGCGCTTTGCCGTCGAGCCGACTTGCAAAACCGAAGCTGCGTAGGCACCGTGCATGGCATCGTGGCTTACTCGGGACGCAAGCGCGAGCGCTATTTATTCGGCGGTAGAAGTCTTGGTCCGTGGTTGTGACTTTAGCGGCCCGAAGATCAAGCAGCGCATATTTTGACGCGCCGGCGATGCGATTTCCGGTGATAGACGCCCCAAAACCCGAGACTCTGGCGCACTTTGGCGCAATTTCCCTGGGTATTATCAGGATGGCGCAGTAAATCCAATTTGGCGCACTTTGGCGCAGATGGCGAAGGAGGGGAATCACTGATAGGTGCATAAATGCCTTAACGCCGCTGTCTTCAAGAAAGCAAATTTAACGGTTTTAATGCGTACGTAAGCCTATAGTTGGCCATGGGCCCAGAAGTTTCTTTATACAGAACGGTCTGCGGTCTAATGCCATTAGTTCTGATTCATATATTGAGAATTATAGAGGACATCTTGAACGAAACCACGGCTGAGGGCAGCATTTTCGCTGCGCGCGAATGCGCTAGTCACGTGGTTCTTTTTGTATTTCGCGGGTTTTCTTTGTAGCTTGGAAAAATGGTATACGTGAGACTTTCTTTATCGCCAATAATGCAGTTGGTGTTTTAGAAGACGCTTTCCAAACTTTGCAAGTCGCATTTCTTGCCTAAAGTCAATATTTAGCAATTTAGTTAAATAATCCTAATTAAGAAATTAGTTCTTTACCAAACAAAAAACTGTCTGTAGTGCGCAAGGTGACTGTCAGTTTTCCAACTGATTTCACTCGCCTGCCTCTAGTATTGTATTTTTTTATTAGACGGACAGTGTCTCATTCGGAATGTGATTCAAGCAAGCTGCTCGCCGATCACAATGGCTGCGGCTCCTTGTGGAAGCTGGCGAGACGAATTCACATGAGTGTAGTGAATATTTTCAGTTGTAGTATAACGCTGTTGAGCTGTTTCTGCGCGTGCACAACTCCGTGAACTCATCCTTACTGAGAGAGGAAGGGAGGGAGATAGATAAACAGCGGCGCGCGTGCGTGCTTCTTTGCCGTCCGAGTTGCATTTTCCAGCTCGGCATGTCAATTCAGTCTCCTTAGTCCAGAAAACCCAGGTCGCGGGATCGAATTCCGGCCGCGGCGGCGGCACTTTCGATGGAGGCGAAAATGCTCGAGGCACGTGTGCTTAGATTTAAGTGCACGTTAAGCAACCCAGGTGGCCGAAATCTCTGGAGCCCTCCACTACCGCGTCTCTCATAATCATATCGTGGTTTTGGGACGTTAAACACCAACAATTATGAGTCGAGAAAACCGTGGACCTTGACCATTTCCCTGTTCCGTTATATCAACATGCGGGACAAGCTTGACAGCTGGGCTTCCCCAATGTACTCGAGTCTACTGCCTCATTCCTCGCCTTGTTCCAAGCCGCCGCGATCGCGGCAAGCTACCATATGATTAGCAAGGCCAACGTTTTTAGATTAATCTAAAAACGTTGGCAAGGTGAAGCAAGGTAATCGGAAACTCAAGCGGAAACTCTATTTAGCTCCCCTAATGCGGCCCATCTAAAACACTCAACAGTTCTGCTCATTCATCGACTCATAGCAAATTGGATATAGAGCAGCACGCACGTAGGCAAGGGGGGGGGGGGGGTAGAAGGGGTCCCGCCCCACGCCACCTCCCCCCGAAATTCGTCCAGCCTTCTATTTTCCCGGGCAACGTTTTTTTTTTCTTTTTGCCATGGAAAGACTTTCTTTCGAACAATTAGGCCTTGACCCCCCCCCCCCCCCCCCCCTCCGAAATCCTGGCTACGTGCCTGTAGAGCAGCGCTGATTCTATTGCTTTCTGATGAAAGAAAATGAATTTCCTGATACAGAAGAGCGTTTGATCGGTTCATAAAACGTTTACTGGTTCCTGCCCGTATTCGCATCGTCGATTATGTAAACTTCAGGCCAGGCAGATCAGAATAAAATCATAACAGAGTGCTCTAACTCAACGGTAGCCTTCTCTGCAATGCTGTAGCGCAATGCGCAAAAGCGTCGCATAGGCGGCCTGCACCGCAGAGAACCTGCAGTGCGTGGTCGTAAGACACGGGAGGCGATCTCCACAGCAGAAGCGCAGGATAAAGTTCATTATATAAATAAGTGTTTAATGTGTAGAAGTAAAACTTCGCCTTCGTTGATGGTTTCCCAGTGTGCAGCCGACAGTGAACACTGTTGAAAGTGGGGGGTCCGCCCCCCTAACTTTCCTCAGTGGGGGGGGGGGGGGGGGGGCTAACGCCCCCCTGCCCCCCCTCCCCCCCCCCCCGGCAGATACGGCTATGACTACGATACTGGATAGCCGTCACGATCTGCTAGTGGGAGAAGCCGACGAAGAATCGTGAGGTATATTGTCGGGCTGCCGTTTGCGATGTATGTGCATGAACAATTATCAGCTGATAATTATACTTTTTCTATTTAATTAGACTATTATAATTATACTATTATAATTATACTATTATACTTTTTCAGGTTCCGGCACATTCTGAGAATATTGGTTCGGCTGTAGTTCTGGCTAAAACTCCGGTACAGACAGGGTTTTCAGATCGTGTACAGTTTGACATACATCTGTTTGTGCAAGCCTGTCTCGCACCCAGGCTGCTGGCGAGCCGAGCGGATACTCTCGCACCCAGACGCCGGGCTGACCGGGGCTGCCAAGGCGCGCGCGGGCTGCACCCAGTAAACAGGGCAAGCTGCAGTTCTGAGGCTTTAAAGTGAGAAAAGTACCCGTTCACGCCGCTTAAGCGTATAAGAGCTCGTCTGGGCACCACTGCGTCGTCTTTGGATGCCAAAACAAGCAGCGCAACAAGAGGATATTCGCGTTGTCTACGACGATTACGACGCGCCACGGAAATAGTGCCGGTGCGGTGTTTTCAGCTTCGCCGCGAGTGGATAACTGTGATTCAAGCAAAAAAACTAGGAGCCGAGTGAAAACGCGCGAGTAAGTACACTAACTGCGTGTATTCTGCAGTGTGATGCCCACCTATTTCATTTTGCGAACCTAATTTGCGTGACACGCAGCTGGGTTCAAGGCAGGCGCGAGCTTTGTGTGGGAGTGCACTTCATACCTTTAAGCGTTTGCTTTGACGAAAATCTAGTGCAAGGTAGTGCTTTCAAGCACAAGCAATCAGCATGCTTTGCCACTTTCAACGTATTATCAAGCTTTAGTGCTTTTGATGGCATCCACGCCTTCGAGATTTCGCCTTCAAAAGGTAGTAAATGGCACGGTGCTCCTCAAGAGCTGGCCAGAATTTCGTGCTCTCATTTCTGTGTTTGATGTCCCCAAATTTATTTGGACACGAGGCATCTAGCTGTACATATTACATATATATTGGCACGTAAGTAAACAGTTCTCCCGCCAGTGTCCTTTACATCGCAGGCGTGGCTAACCAACCGGCTTAACTAAGAGTAGCACAGTTTCGCTTGTAAAGCACCATCGTTACAAGAATAAAATCGCGCAGGTAGCTTCCAAAAGGGATCGCTGAACGATACTGCAGGATACTACTCTCTGATAGCACGATACTATACTCTCTGATAGCACGCTTTTGTGAGCAAGACGCATTATTGTGAGAGCGCTCGTGAAACAAAAATTACGTTCCGCGAAACTACCCGTAAAGCATACTCTAATTATTATGCGATACATGCTGAAATGATGAGCTTTCACAAAACTTCGTGCACAACTTGTAATATGGGGCAACAAAACATCGTTTCACTCTTTCGCGAGCTGCACTGCAATTACGATTCACGCGTACTACAGCGAGAACGTTTTTTTACAAATGTAACAGCGTATGTATCTAACGAGGTTGCTTCCGCAGCCTACTCAGCACGTACTGTATACATTGTGAACTTGCATGAGGAAGATGTTCTTGATGTTCCAATAAAATCAGCGAAAATGTCCAGGCAAGAAAAGACGCGAAACACGCTCTCCGACGGGCTGAGTTTCGGGAGTTTCACGTTTGCTCTGTGTAGCGTCTGCTGGCGTGGCAGCCCGCGCACGTTGTTTCGTCGCGTGTGCGATAGATGGCGCGACGAGCGATGCAAATATGGTGATGCGCATGGAATTCGCTGTGTTCTTGTCTATAATAACATCGAAATTTCTACAATGAGTTGTACATTAATAAAGTGTGATTGTCCACGCTGATATGAACTTTAGTAAAACACGGAACAAAAATGCGCGACAGAAAGCAGCAATTTTTATAAATGAAAAATACCATGGAATGAACAACGAGCGCTACGAAATTTCTAACGAGATTTGCGAAACGTGTAACGCACACAGATTACTAACCCCTTGTCTGCTGTCGATGCGGCAGAATCTTGCCTCCGATTCTCGCGGACTCTTCTTTGAGATCTTTGAACAGGGCTGGTAGACTGCTGAGACGTCCGTCTTTTGGTTTTGGCCATGGCTGGATGCCTGTAGTAAAATAGTACATAAATCACGTATCATAGTTACACATCAGTGAGCCATGGCTTAAAAGAGATACTGAACAGAACTTTTGTGGCCGAGACTTCCAGCCTAATAGAAAGAACACAGCCTTGTTTCCAGGCGTAAACGGGAGGAAAATAATTAATTTATTTTGTTTTTCACAAACTGCAGTGTCTGTCAGCCACAGCACGAACGGCACCCGTCGGCCACAGTAGGAACCAGTAGGAACGGCACCCGCCGCGAACAATGCTCCCGGGTAAGGCATCTCTCAGTGCCTTTGTGGAAAGTGGGATGTAAAGGCGAGGTGTGGAAAGGGAAGTAGCAGCACAGAGAAGCGCGCAACCTGCTTCCCTCGCTTGACGACACGGCCGTCGATGCGCAGCTCCACGCGTACTGGCGTGCAGCCGCCGCGCGCACAATCCTCCAGAAATGCAGCTAACTCTTCAAAAATATATGAAGTAAACTCTCTTTATCGAAACAGTCGCATCTTCCCAGTACAATTTCGATGTTTTTCTCATTAGGGAGTTTTAGCTTGCAACGTGTACTTATTTACGTTACCGTGTTACCGGATACCGGCTGGAGTCAGCACATGCACGAACCTTTACGGAACATAAAGGTTTACGGAAGGTAAACTACTCGCTGGATACGCTTTACGTTTACTGCCTTATCTCGCAAATCCGGCTTCCTTCGTGGCTACTCGCGATATCCGCTTCGCGGAGACTCCAGCCACCGAGTCAAAATAAGCCGAAGTGCGAGCGCCACTTACGATCTCCTTATTTCAGTCGGATAACCGAGGCTAGAGCGACCTAGAATACCGAATCCGCAAACGTGAGAGGCCTAAAGACGCTGACAAGCTGGATAGGTGGCGCCATCTAGCAGGGCCAAGGGGTACCAGGCGAGCACAAAATTGTTATTGCAGAAACATCGGGCATTTTACTCCCGATGTAAATGCCTTGCAGCGGCATTATTACGAATGAGTTGCCTTTTTAATCATTTTTTACCCTCGAGAACACTAAGCGAAAACAAACGTGTCCATGATTGTGGTTGCGCGAAGCGTCACAAGATGTCGACACCATCGCCCGGTAACCTGGTATTGCTACACCCCTTCGCTTATACCGGGATACTGCGCACGCTAAAAACCTCTCGTATGATTTTGGTCAGCGTAATTCAATATTATCTCAATTAAATGTAGTTTAAATGCTGTTATCATCACCATTTAGTGGTTTGCGCAAACGTAAAGGTTTACGTACGTACGCAAAGGTTTACGTTTGGCCAGCTAAAAAACTTTACTAAAACTCGAGTTCCGGTAAACCGGTAAACGTAATCCGGAAACGGTAACGTAAAGAAGTATACGTTACAAGCTAAAACTCCCTATGTTTGCCTTTTTCAGTTCAGTGTCCTTTTAAACTAAAAAAGAATTTAGCAAATGCGCGTCTCGATACATTCTTTTAAATTGTCTATCGTGAAGAAAAAGGAGTCACGCGAACAAACATCGAGCAGAATCATCTCACTGCGCTGTGCCCGCTTCGCTTTTCATCCTTGTTCATTTGTGCGCTAGAAAGTGAAACAGAAAATTCAGTGACGCGCTGCTAGGAATTTCCCTCGGGTCTGCTGCTCCGTCCTGCTGGATTCTTGCTATGAATATTACACAAAACGACTACAAGAAGCAACAACAAATGTTTAGGCAGGCACCGAAGCACTCGACTGATGGAGATGTATATGCGATTTCACTAGGATGTTGCAATTGCGGCATGCACTCACTAACCACAATGCAAGGAGTAGTTTTTATGTACTTTTCCAAGATATTGTGCTAGGGCTCGGTCCAAGAGCGTAGTTGCAAGTGCGTTTCAAGGGTGACCCCCACATATGTTTTCTCCCTTCATGCCGGCG
Organism: Rhipicephalus sanguineus; assembly: GCF_013339695.2. Taxonomy (NCBI): domain Eukaryota; kingdom Metazoa; phylum Arthropoda; class Arachnida; order Ixodida; family Ixodidae; genus Rhipicephalus; species Rhipicephalus sanguineus. The sequence continues at coordinate 60,802,629 of NC_051182.1, forward strand.
ATTTGACATTCATCCGCGTGCCTATAGCAGCGCAACACTTCAGCTGCTGCAGGCAACAACGACAGTCATGCGTTCATATCCAGGCAACATATAACAATAATGAAACAGAACTGCTGTCTGTGCGCAAATTTAAATATTTGGGAGTGTTTTTTTACCATCGATTTATCGTGGACACGACCCAGGCACGTAGGCAAGGGGGGTGGCCCCTCACCCCCTCCACCCCGAAATTCGTCCAGCCTTCTATATTCCCGGGCAACTTTCTTTCTGTTTGCCAAGGAAAAAACATTCTTTCGAACAATTAGGCCTAGCCCCCCTCCCCCCGAAAAAAAAAGATTGGCTACGTGCCTGACACGACATATCGGTCACGTTGCTGCCAAAGCATCTCGTGTGCTAGGGTATCTGGAAAGAAACGCTAAACAATTTCCAGTCAAAGCAAGAGCTCTACTTTCCAGTGTACGATCAAGGTTTGAATATGCAAGTACGGTTTAGGATCCCGGGACACAAACGAACAAACACAAGCTGCAAAGAATACAAAGCAGAGCCGTGCGGTTTGTATTTCGAAACTATTCAAGGCAATTCAGAGTATTTGAGGCAAAAAAATTGGATGGGACAGTCTCCAAAAACGACTATTCACTCATATATTGAAATTATTTCACGTCTACCATTCACAAATAGGGATTGATTGGACGAGATATTTGCATGGCCCCGATTATGTGTCTGCGAGAGTGCATGACGATCTAAAAGTGAAAGAAATATTCTGTAAAAGTGCCGCGTACAACAAACCATTTTCTTTTAATATAATTAGAACCTGGAATCGTCTACCCTGTGACATTGTGAACAGAAGCTCAAATGCCGCGTTCGTCTCGGCGCTCCATGATGTCGTTGTATAGGTATGACCATGCTATGATGTAATAGTACAATTATGATGATGTTGTGATGTTTACATGTAACCTGTACTTTATATTATGTATTTTATGTTATCCCACCCACTGCGATATCTACGAAGGCGCTGTGGGTATTTGACAAATAAAAAGTCACAGTTTCGCCGCAACGGCGAAGCAATGATTGCGATAGCAATAAATTGTAATGTAACTCGAAGAACGGAAAGCAGCTCGAAATTGCCAGCGCATCGCTCGAGCCCAAAGGACGCACGAAAAGAACGCACACAGGACGAGCGCGAACTAATGCGTCACAGCTCGACACTTGAAGCGCACTGCTCAAACATAAAGCAGGACGCACGAAACAAACGAACAGGTACACACAAGACGAGCGCGAACGAATTGTCACAGTTGTTACTCATTTCTGTTTGAACAGCGCGCTCCTTTCGCAAACGCGGCCGCTGCAGCGAGCGAAGCGAAGCACCCCACCGGCCGCCCCTTCTTTCCTTGAGATAAGCGCACGAAAGCGACGACGCCCTGTAGAGCGAACAGCAACGGCGTTCGCAGGGGCGGGCGACGATCTTTAAAGCGCGCAACACGCGCGCACGTCGCGCCATCTATGTGGCCACTAAGAAAGCATGCTGAATTACATGGTGTATATAAATAGCTCGCCGTTAGCAGGTTGAGAGACGGTGCTGTCGTGGCCTAAGGTCTAACGCGGCGGGCTGCAAAGCGAGAGGTCGCCCGTTCGATTCCGCGCGTCGGAAAGAATTTCTTAATTATTTTTCTTTGTGGCCTTTCTATATATATACATACTTATACATATACGGTGAATGACGGCGACGGGGACGGACATTTTCCAGCCGAGACTGTCCATATAATTGCTATCGCAATAATAAATACCGATGCATACAACAATGGGAACTGCAACGCCAGCTACCCAGACGTACTGTATACATGTGCATTGCATTACGCGCGTCACGCAATGCATTCCAGGCCGTCACAATGAGTAGAGCGTGACTGCAGCACATGGAAGAAGAGGCTGCGGTATGCGAACGTTAGCGCGATCGTGCCCGCAGCTAGACCATGCTAGATCGCTACTCGTTGAAACTGACGCTGCAGAGACCCACGGTGCAACAAGATTCCTGCTATAATATCACGTTTGCAAGCGAGCTGTGTCACGTTGCGGAGAGCTTCTGACCGTCTACCACACTGATCACAAGGCAATACTGTGAAAATGTAAAGCCCTCCGTGCACGTAATCAACGGCTACGTGATCCATACTAGAGGCAATGCAACTCAAAGAAATATATCTTCATTCAACTTCAAAGTTCAGAAAATACAATACTAAACAGGCAATCAAATATATGCATCGCATCGGGTCGGTCAGCATTTCTTGGATTTGTTGCGTGGTCGTTGGCTTTGGACTTTGACTTTAATTCGTTTGCATGGGAGAAAGCTTCGCGTTCAACCATCTTTCTTTATGAAAGGTGCTTTCATTTTTTCGCGTACGACGCCGCCACCGAAATGGTTATCACGAGCTTCGCTTAAGAAGGCTAGAATGACGCGGAAGGCGTTCAAAGCATAGAAAACGCGAGGAAATGAGAGAAAAGCAAAGCATTCCAAGAGCACGGAGAGCGAGAGAAGAGAGTACAAACAGTTGGGAGGTAGCTTTGCGTCCACTGTCAGCTGACCCAGGGGCGACTTCCCGAAGGCAAAGCCATCCCCCTTCTACGTGCAATGACGAGAGTTTCATACAGGGTAATAAAAAAAGCGGACATTCAATGCGTCAACTCGCTTACGAAAACTCACAAATTGTATACATTCCAGCCAAGACGAACAGCGCAACCTCCCCCGGCCGCCCCTCTGCCAGAGTGGGCACGTCCGTTTTTACTAGAAAGATCCACGGCGGTGTTCGAATTGGACGCATGCGGTCTAGCGAGTGTTTTTTCACTTGCCGCATGCCTACAAAACTCTCACTAACCGTATTCTAAAGGAGTCACCCTCACTTCAAAGAGAAGAACCACTGTTTCAAGAAGAAAATACCGCATTCGATTTGCATTAAGATCAACGGGAAATGGCGAACGGGCTTCGTTAACCGAGAGATGTAGAACAGTTTAGTGGCAACGCAAAACAGCAGCGCACTTCGCCTTTCCGCGACACGCTTAAGATTCATGCGGGCTAGTACACGATGGCATGCAGCGGAAAATGAAGATGTCGTCATACTGGTCTTGCGAGAAAGGCTTGCAGAAGAGCCCAGAAGCTGTGTCGAGTTGAACGGAATCCAGCCCCACGTGCAGCGAGTGGAGGGGAAGACGGGAAGGCGCCTCAGGCAAAGCACAAACGCAGCTATCCTGGCGAGACGCGCGATCCAGACAGGCCGTTGTCTAATTGTCTCGCTGTCTCGTGAGCTCGATGCTCGCGTCGCGCTCGGGCGGTTCCATTCTGAGCTAGAGGTGACGGCGGAAATGCAGTCGCGTCGGTAGCGATTGTCTTGCGGTGGCGGCCAGTGCATTGCACCATTGGCGTGGGCGCAAAGGGGGGAAGGGTTCAAACCCCCTGCCCCGAAATTTGTTTGAAGTTTACGTGTGTATACAATAAAAGTTCTTTATTTCCAAACCTGTAAATCGGATAATTCGGACATGTTCTCTCCCCGCGTTCAACGTATGTATTGTGTAATACAGGGGTCTGAATTTCATTCCCGCAAGGGCCGGGACACTGAGGGGAGGAGGGGTGGGGACTGATGTGAACAAATTGTCCCCTCACGCTGTCATTTCAAAGAGCTCATTTCCCATATATCATATATGGGTTATTTCAGAACAGGATTTTTGGCGTACGGATTCGAGAAACAAGTTGATACTGATCTCTAGCATGACACAAATGTGTACGCCGATTCTCAGATCTAGAGATTTTGTTCCACGGTTATGTTTTAACACATCGTGACCCCATGGTGTGCCTGTCGGAAAAAGCATGCTCGAGATCTGTCCCACCTCTGTAGGCTACCCGAACAAAGCGCTATTAATCGCAATAGGCGAGTAAATAATGCGAGGACCATTTAGCAAAGTTACAAACGTCTTTTTCGTTGTGAATCCGCGGGCTGCTAGCGAAACGTTCGCGGGTCGTGTGTTTGAGACCCCTTGTTTAATGGCTTCAAGCTCTCGTTAATTCGGTCATATTTGGCCGCAGCCCGGTTAATTCGGACTATTCTCGGAGCGCGCCAAGCACGAAGCGCCGCAAATGTGAGACGCAAAGAAGCGAAAATAGCGTTTGCGAACCGAAACGGCCGCAGGCCTTCAGAAACGTGTGGTCGCCATCCACAATCTTACCACAACCGCATTTTGGCGACCAAGGCTTCAGCGGCTGCGGCAGACTTGCTTCGTTTTCGATTTTACTCGGCGCACGCGGACTGCGTGGGCTTTTTTTTTGTGATCGCGTCGATAGCGACTGGGGTCAAAGCTGCCACAAGCAGGAGTATCGTTTTCGTCGCGTGACTTCAAAAGTGCGTAGTCGCCATCCATGATGGTGCATTAGCGAGCCAGGTTGTTCAGCAGCGGATGGGGTGCTCAGCATTCTCGTTTCGACTCTGGACGTAGGCCGAGCGCGTGCCTTCAGATGCGTGGACGCTACGATCGTGTCCTTGGCGACCACGGTTTCGTCCGCAGCGGATGCGGCACTGAGTATATAGCCTCTTTTTGACTTTGGGCAATGCGCGCGCAAAGTCGCAAGACTCAAACGTGGTGGAAGCTGTTGATGATGAAGATCTTCAGCCGTGGTCCGCATGCTGGCACAAAACTCACTTCCTACACTGTGATGGACGAACGTCAGCTGCCGGCCATTTTGCAGGACAAAAATTATCGTCACGCGCGTGGAGGTGCCGGTAGGTAATCAGGCATGGATTGAGAGCGCGTTTCAGCTTATGGGGCAGTAGTCTGAGCCGTGGTCACATTGAGAACAACGTCCCAAATGACGAAAATTGCCGCTTTCACTCTGCTGGTATGCGATGTAAGTACCGGATTTACGTATTCGTCCAGAAAACGAAAGTTCAGTTTTTGTTAATGCGTTCGATAATTCGGCATTCGCTTAATTCGGACATTTGTTTTCCGGTCCCGTAAAATCCGAGTTATAACGAGCTTTTACTGCATACATTTTGCCTTCATATTCACTTCTAAGCATCCCCCGTAATATTCTTTCTTCCTTTCGATGGCGCTAAAAGAATGAAAGAACTCGCGCCTTCTTCACACAAAGCGAGCTTTCGATAGCCGCGCAGTTTCCACCGCGGCAACGACTGATAACCGCGCTCCCGCGAGTCGTGCCGTGCGACGACGACGCTTCTCTCGTCGGAGGCCTCTCTTCCATCCATCTTTTGCCGGTCGCTCAGCCGCTGCTCGGCACGTCGGTACCTTCGACACGTTGGGATCATCGCGACTTCTGTGCTCGTCGATCGTCGCGGATTCGCGCAGGCGCAGTGAAACGCCAACTGCCGCGAAAACGCATGCACATTGGTGAATTCAGATGCGCGCTTGCCAGCGACGGAAGAAGCTGGAAAAACCCCCCGGCGAACGAAAGGAAAGTTTGCTAAGCCTTGATGTTACGACGCGCTGCTCCTGCGAGGCTTTCTGGAAAAACCTACGCAGCTCTGTTTCGTTCGTTACCATGGTGTAAGAATATTCAGGTGTTGACACTGCGCGCGCCTAAACGGCCAGAAAATGTTTGGTCGTCGGTCCGTTGAGCGGTGCGCCATCTAATGGCTTGAGGCGGAGAGCGCCCGCGAGTAACCGAATCACGGTGGTGCCGCGTCATCGCCGCCGCTCTCGCCGTGCCCTGTCCTGTTGCTCTCTCGATTTCGCCCCTCGACGCCGCTTGGCGGATGCACATTATCCAGCAAAATGGCACAGCAAAATGCACGTTATCAGCAGCATGCGCGTTGCTATGGAGACGACAGCCCCGCTTTTCGTAGCGCCCTCTGCAAGTCATCTGATAAGAACCCGAACATTATCTGGACGCGCGTGGATTGCGGTTTCCCATGCGTTGGGGGAAGAGTGTCATCACCTGAGTATATTCTTACACCGTGCTTGCCAGCGACGGATGAAGCTGGAAAAACCTCCCGGCGAACTAAAAAAAGTTTGCTAAGCCTCGATGTTACGACATGTTGCTGCTGCGAGGCTTCCTGGAAAAATCTACGCAGCTCTATTTCCTTTGTGACGAATCGGAAAGAGTGAGTGAGTATGACCCCACGTTTGTCACGCCATCTTTTATCGCCTTGCGCGCATGGTTTGACGCTGCGGAAATTCCGTCGAAACTTCGTAAATATGCGCAGCATATCGTCGATGCCAGCGAGGTTTAGCTGGTTTCTGCTGGTTTCGACGTCCGCATTAAGCGCCGATTCCTCGTTCCGTGCTTCGGTGTTGGAAAAACTTCGCATGTTTGCCGTATGTCATGAGGATTCCTGGGTCAATCGCGCTGTACGCGCTTAAAGACGAAAAGAGCAGTGGCGCGCAAAAGTACGTGTTACCGAGCGTATATTGAGTTGCTTTAATTTGTTATTCTTCAAACCCGCAGAATTGCTAAAACGAATGCTTAGCCGAGCAGGCTCGCAGTAAGGATAGACACAACAGCGCGAGAAGACGGAGAACAACGCGTGTTCTGGGTGTCACTGCTTCTGTTCCGTTTTATGATTAGTCTTTTTTTTCGTTTTTCGGCGTTATTTTTTTTACCCTTGGTTGGCTTGGTCAAGCTACTCTCATTTTGTCCATTGTCCACACATCGACGGAAGTGACACATACGCCTCGTTCAGTAGCGTAGCCAGAAACTTTTTACGTGCGTAGCACTTTAGGGGCCCGGCTTGTCGTCCATCCACCGTGTCATGTCGCATGGTCAAACAGTGGTCAATACAGGCCCTAAAACAAGGCTAACAATGCTAAAAACCAGTGCAAAATAAATTAACAATGTCTCAAATAATATAAACTACAGAAATATTCACGAATTAATCGCAATAATTTACCTAAAAGCGCTTCTCAAACATCCGGTTGATACCCGCGCCGCGCGAGAGAGGGCGCCACCGCCTCACGTCGGCTTGCGATTGCCGAGGGAATAACTGCAAGCTTGCGATTGCCGAGGGAATAGCTGTAGTGCCCATGCTGCGCACTTCCTCAGGTTCGATTAGGCTTCGCCTGGCCGGCCAAAGCAACATGTTTGGAGTCGGCATAGAATTCTTTCTCCCGCCTTACCCAGGCATTTGTCGGGGGCTGGATATCTTCAGGGCTGGGAGCGATAATGCTCTACAATTTAGTTTTACGGCAGTAGCGGTGGTTGATGGGTCCATACTCTTAAAAAATTAGTAAATATATAGTAACTGCAAGAAAACAGGCAGTAACTGCAGCGGTTACTACCATTCTTGGACCGTTACTAACCTTCGGTACCTGTTTTACTACTTACGTTAGTAAGCGGTTACTAGCTCCAATCGTCACTACCTCTTTGATACCTGTTTACTACCTATGTTTGTAAACATTAAGTGCAAGCAAATCGGCAGTAAGTGCAGCCGATACTAACTTTCTTGGACCGTTACTACCTTTCTGCTACCAGGCCGCTAACTACTCAATCTAAAATGGTAGTTAATGCTTATTGTATTGATTGATAACTGGAATCGTGTCGACATATCGCTTTTACTCGGAAACTGGCGAAAAAAATGCGCATGAATCAAGAAAAGATTTTTCACTTAAAAATTGTGCAACCACAATGTCTAAGCATCATTCTGCTATTGTGAAAACGAAGGCGCCAAAGTTAATCATTTATAGGCAAGTGGCTAACATGACAGGCGGATGTGAAAGAACCCCAGGTGGCCAAAATTAATCCGGATGACCTCACTGCGGCGTGTCTCATAACCATATCGTGGTTTTGGTACGCAAAAGTTCATAAATTATTATTAGCCTTCTACTGTCTTTGTACTAGCACAGGGATACATTCAAGTGGATTGAGGCTATGTAAGCAAGTTTACTACCTCGTCTCGGCCGTTGTGTATGATGCTCTGTTGTGGCAGTTTTTATACAAAAATAGACATGACATATTGCTTTGTTCACTACGGTTGACAAAAGTCTTGCGCTGCGTCCCCAAAGCACACATAGGCAGGCAGAAGGGTATTGGACTTTAGGTCCGTATATTTTATTACTGCTCCCAAAGCTTTGGGTGCTCACCGGTACCAGATATGCATATCCTTGTAGGGGCTATAAGTACTCCTGGACTCCATAATGAAGTACTGTCGCGTAGTGAACTTGTTACCTCTGCGTGCTCTTCTCATTCATAACACTCCCAGCAAGATTATCCGAAGTTGTGTCGTAATGTGTGACCTTGAGAATTTGGTCCGCTATTAAGATTGGGCAAATAATGCGGCGAAATAACCACGCTAGTAACAGTTACTACCTTTTTTTCTTGGTGCAGCCTGTATTTTATTAACGGCTAAGGTAGTAACAGTTACTAATGGATGCTAGTAGCAGCAAGGGTAGTAGCAGTTACTACCTTTGCAGCTACTAACTGCACTTACTAACAGGGTAACATATGTGACAAGCAGTTATTACCTGAACTTAGCAAGTGCTACTACCTCTTTTTTTAAGCACGCTCGTGTCCTTGAAGTCCCCTATGGTCTGGTGTCCACGCCAAGCACTTGGGAAGGGGTTCGGCGGCCCTCGTGCTCTTATGCAGAATTTCGTAGGCGAGTAAACCACGAGAACGCGATACTCCAAGGACAGCCGACGTTCTGAATCGTTCTTGTCTGGAGGGATCATGGGACCGGCTGCGGACTCGCGTTATCTGCAATGTTCCACTTAGGTGTGATAGCACATGACGCGTGGTGCATTGCGGCATCTTCTCTTTTTTTAATTTTTACGTAGTTTTTATAACAACTGAAATTTATTGAATAAAGCTCAACGGACGAAAAAGCAGCACCATGCGTGCCCATGATTCTAGGTCACGAGGAAAAATTGGCTAAGCATGTGTACCCCACACTGCAGCAAGAAAACGGAATGTTCAGATATGCAATCACGCATCGTTTTTTTTGTGTAGAAGGGGTCCTCGAGTTCCCGAGCCCTTTTATGTTTGTTCTTCAACACAACCACAGTTTTATTGAAAAAACATTTATTGCGCCCACATGACCTGTAATGGGCTGAAAGACGTCAGGTAGGAGTATGCACGGCGTATTCCTGCTGCATGGCTAGGGGCAATATGCGCGTAGAAGAGTATGTTTCGCTGCCTACCTGCAGTGTGTCATGATTCGTGGTGGATGATACCAGCACAGGAGTAAAACACTATGAAAATTTCGGGCAGTAAGAGCTGGAGCCATTGCGCTTTTCGCAGATGTGTATATCAGAACTGAGGTCCTCCTTGCTATGTGTACCGCTACAGATGTGACAGACATGGCTTAGCTACCCGCTGAGTGAAGACACTTATGGCGCGAAAGGTACTCTCTTCGGGCGAATCTCTTCCCGCATAAGTCACAACCATGAGGCCTCTCGCCGGTGTGGGCCAGAACATGCCTCTTCAGCGTACTCCACTGCGCGAAGGTAGCCGGACAGAGGTGGGCAGAAATACGGCTTCTGGCCCGTATGCGTGCGGGTGTGCCTGGTTAGTCCTTGCTTCGAACTAAACATGCGGCTACAGAACTGACAGCTAAACTTATTTACACCTGAGTGAATATGCTTATGCTGCCAAAGAGTGCATTTTGCAGTAAACGCCGTTCCGCACACGTCGCACTTGTGAGGTCGCTCGCCGGTGTGGCTTGCGAGGTGCCCTTTCAGGGTATTCAAGAGCGCAAACGTAGCCGGACACAGGTGGCAGGCGTACGACCTCTCGCCAGTGTGCGTTCGGTCGTGGCTACGGAGTGCGTCTCTGCGGGAAAACTTTCGGCCGCACACGTGGCAGACGAACGCCTTCTTCGCCGAATGAGTCAGTGCGTGGGACGTGAGGTATGCTTTCGTGGCAAATCTCTTTCCACAGACGTCGCACTCGTGCGGTTTTTCGCCGGTGTGAGTCAGCATGTGTCTTTTCCGATTCTCGCGGCTGGTGAACGTGGCAGGGCACGACGAACACTCGAAGGGCCTCTCGCCCGTGTGCGTGCGACTGTGGATCACCCAGACTTGCCTTTCGCATGTATTTCCTGCCGCACACGCCACATGCGTACCGTTTGACGCAAGCGTGAGAAAACAAGTGTCTTCGCAGGTTCGACCTGTCGCTGAAAACTTTGTCACAGACGCCACACTGCAAGGACCTCTTGCCGCCTCTTTCATGGAGCTCATCAGGGGACCTGCGATTGAAGCAAATATGCATATAACATTAGGCACATTTTATATTAGACGATAGCTCTTCATCCCTCATTTACGGAAACAGTCGGAGCACCCAAATCATACAGCTTTTTCCGCCTGCAATAGGTGGCGCTCTAAACGTGATTTCGTTTCAGAGTGGGAAAAAACAAGGCCTGGTGACCCCCAAAACTAACGTATAGACTCGCATACCAGACTCGCCATCCGCGTGGCCGTGCAGGAGCTCGTTAGGAGTGTCGAATTGGGCACCTACACGAGACAGGTTAATTTAGAGCCATCAAAAATTGGAAAAACAAAAGTCGCAGTTTCGACGCAAGGGCGAAGCGATGAATGCGACAGCAACACATTGTAAGGTGATACGAAGTAAAGCTGGCCGCTAACTCTTTCGGATCCGATCTCGCGTAAGTCTAAAAACGCTGGTGTAAGAGAATACGGCCGCTCCAGGGAGAGAAGCGGTTTTCGCACAGTCTCATCGTGTTGATAACACAGCACGCAAAAGGGTGCACGAGCCGCTCGCTGATGCCTGCCGAGATAGCGCGCGCGTCAGCGATCGCGACTGCGTCCTTACAATGTTCACAGTTGCTGCTCGAGCAGCTGTGAACTTGGGTGCTCGAACAAACTTGCCCTCTCCATTTCTATTTGCCCTCTCCCTTGCTATGCTACACTGGTCATGGTTATGCTATCATTTGTGCTCTACCCTCTTCTGCGCTTCCCTTTCCCACCCTTTGCTAAACTATATTGTACAAGGCTATGCCATGCTTTACTCTCTCCACTCATCCTTTCCTTGCTGCTCACTCTCGCATCCCTCCTCATTCTCACTTCCCTTTACCACCCCCCTTGTTATACCATATTTGAGTATGCTATGCTAGGAGCTGCTTGGCAGATTCCTGTTTTGTGTGGCGTGCACCTGCTTCAGCCTGTCCACTTCTTCCTTCCTCCTCATCCTTGCTTTCGTTTGCCAACCCATTGCTATACTGTGCTATCCATAGCTATGCTATGCTGGGAGCCGCTTGGCACGCACCCGCTTTCGGCTCGTCACGCGAACAGGCTGAACGAAAAGCTTAGACACCTCTGCTGTCAAAAATATTGTTCTATTTGCATAAGCACAAAAACTGTTCATCGGTCTCAGGAATGAATTAGAAAAAGTCCATGTAAATGTCCTTGTTCAATAAAGTTGCAACGGGCAGGTTCAGGTGGCACTAAGTCTTCATGCATATTTCTAAGTTTATGCATGCTGCAGACAATAACTGTCCTCCAAGTCATAAATATTTCATCAACTCTATCTTGGCTGCGATTCATGAACACAGTTAGTTACCTGCAACGTTTTTAGATTACTCTAAAAACGTTGGTTGCCTGTTACAATAATGAAACCGCCTCATATGGTCAAATCATGTTAATACAACATGCTCATATGGTTATCATGCGCAAACAAACAGCACCATCAGAGATCAAACTATCGGTCTATGTTTTGTGAGACGACAATAAGATCCTGCAGAGGTCGCTTGAGTCCCACATCTAAATAAAAGTTTGACGAACTTGTGATATTGCATTCCTAAAAGCGCTCTCACTTATGTTTCGTGCTCACCACAGAAATAACTGGCCATCAATGCTCATTGCCACTAATTATATCACTGATTACTGAATAGTGAATTTCTGTGATTAATTGATTACAGAATCACTGAAAGTTGCGGAATGGTAGCTGCTGGGCTGGAATTTCTCCACTCATTCAAGACTGCACCTCATGAACCTGTAACGCCACTCCTCTTTGTAACTCCGCAATGGCATTGATCGTAGTCAAATAAATAAATAAACAAACTTAAATCACGCATCTAGTCTTAAGAAATGTGAAATTAAGCTGCGACTTTTTAGCTAATGTCAAGTTTTGGGTGAGCAAGAACGTAGAACAATGAAAAAATATGCAGAAGAGCACAGCGATATCTAGAAAGAAAACAATCTGGGTTGAATGACACGAAATACATTTTGTACAACATTTCAGTAACGCATGGTGCACAAATATTACTAACCTTTCGTCTGTTGTCAATGTTTCGTGGCCTTGCCTCGTATTCCCGCCGCTTGTTCCTGGAGTAGCTTGGAGCGAGCTGCATGGTGCTGGTTGACACGCATGTGTTCTGGCCTTCGTTACAGATGGATTCCTGTAGTAAAATAGTATAAAAATCACGTATGAGGACTAAACATACATTAGTAAAATACTACAATAGTATGGGAAGTTGGGCTAGTTCGCAAGGTAGCATGTTTGGTACTGTGCCAAATGACAAAGACGGAGTAAAACATAAGAGATGCGGAAGAGCGCCGACTCCCTCGTCGTCTGGCTGCTCGCCTCTTTTTGCCGATGCACAGATATTCTCAATACAGAGTTGTTATGCAACTAGAGAGGTGATAGAGTTCTTCCATATCAACCAACTGGGTGACGCATGCGTAAGTCAGGCATTGTTCTCTCTTACGGACAAGGAGCTGGCGTATCTGTTCAGCACGTGTGCCGTTACGTGATACGCAGTGTTTCTTTTCCTCAACTTTTTTAACACTTCTGGGCAATGTTGATATGTCAGTGGTCTAACCTTCATGTGTTCCTCAAATAAATCTTTTCAGATGCCAGTCAGCAACTCTCGTCCGTGTCCATTCTGTTTTGCTGTGTCTTCGTTGTTTTCGCGCTGTACCAAACATGATATTAGTAAAATAGCACGCGTAGCGAAGGAAGAGCGATTATCGCAAAATTGTGCTTTGACACGTTGTGCATAGTAGTTTTGATAAGTAAAAATGAACCAATGAGCACCAATACAGCTGCATCTGTCCTCGTAAGGCTGCTAATTCGTAAACACAAGCTTTCGTGGAAAAGGGGAGGGAAGGATTGCATTGATCCCCACCCACACCGCGATAGTTTTCTGAACCCAATGTCGTTTTGCAGTGCCTCCGGGATCTGAGGCATCGGCTGCAGCTCACGTGGTCTTACAGCGCCTCCACGATTGGCCGGCCTTTGACCAAGCGAAGACGTCATGCGATGAAGTCATGATATCCTAGTCATCATATGACAATGATTTTATACCTCACTCGTGTTGACGGCAATGCCACCGACGTATCACTCTTCCTGTTTGATGAGGCATCTAAGGTTTCTGCCTTGAGAAATTTCGTACATTATAGTAATGCGTGATGGGCGCAGAGTACTAACCCTTTTTCTGCTGTCGATGCGGAGGAACCGAGCCCTGTATTCATGCCGCCTGTTTCTGGAGATCCCGGGACAGAGCTGGATCCTTTCTGACAGGTCCGTCTTTTGGCTCTGGTCATATATGGATTCCTGTTGTAAAGGAAGTACAGAAATCGCCAATAATAGCTCTGCATCAGTAAGATAGCGTGCAAAGTGAAGAAAAAAGCGGTTATCGCTAAATTGTGTTCCGACACAGTTTGCATCTTCGTTGTGATGATTAAATAAGAACCAAGTGAGCACGTATAGAAAACAATGTGCCCTCGTTAGGCTGTTGATTCGTAAGCAGGAACAACTATCATTGAAGAGCGGCACGCAGTTCGCCTCGGCTTGGCTGCTGCGGCGCTGCAGTTCATTATAGGAATAGTACAAAAGAATGCCCCCCGGTTCCTCGTGCATTTGCCTATGCATGATGACCCGATGGTGCAAGCCGTCTTCTTCCTCTTCTTCTCCGTCGATTGTATTGACCCCTCTGCCGCTGAAAGCTTTCTGCACCCAACGTGATATTGCAATGCCTCACGTGGGAGCGTCCCGCTTTGGGCTAGGAAACTAGCGCGACACAATGGACCTCAATGAAGCTTTACCATACATTCATCCGTACCGCAAAAAGGGAGGCATTCGAGCCTTTCTGCACGTCACGTGGTTTTGCCGAGCCTCCGAGATCGGGGCCACCTTTGAACAGGCGAAGGTTGTGACGTGATGACGTCATCATGTGATGCCAAGTTATTTGCGTCATTGCGACTTGATCATAACGTCACAAAGTGCGGTGACCTGTGATGTTATCGCATGATTTTTTTTAATCACTCGTGTTGTTGTTGCCACCGACGGTCACGTTTCCCGTGTGATGAGGTATGTACTTATTTCGCCTTGAGAAGTACCGCACGTCACGAGAACCCTTTAAGCAGGCACAGAGGCGCTCGATCGTATGCGCTTCGCGCTTTTACAATTTGCAGCTTGTACAGTGACCAACATACGACTGTGAAGTGGTAGTTCCTAGGCATTCTGCGAAGGCTACCGAAGAGACATCCAATTTGCACAGGCTTCGCATGCTCTTGCAAATGTTCAAGCGAATGTGACCAGCTTGAGAGTGCTCGTGGCTTTTTCAGGCTGCTGATTCGTTAGCAGATTTTGCTGCCTGGTTCCATAGTCCTGTATATGTGATGGAAAATACAGATGGAGGCGACACTAATCCTTGACTGAGGTGCCTGGCAGTGGCTATCGCTCATCGGCCTTCGTGTGCCCTGGTGTATTTTTTGGGCTAACTGTGTTCCGTCGTACTGCCGGAGCGGATCTCGGAGGCCACGTAAAAAGAAGCGCATGGTTGAGACCTGCTGCGCCAGCAGTTCACAAGAAAGGTGTTTGCTCTTTCAATCGACTCATTAAGTTAACTTTCATTTATTATCCTGAGAGTTAATTGACCGTTATCTAAATAAACTTATGCTCCCTTATCATATGTATCCAGTATAACTATGCACTTGGGTCTTAAGTCTCTATTTGTTTGCCACTAATAGGCCACCATTACATAAACGAACTTTTCATGCGGTACACTTAGTGCAGTGAGATGAGCTAGGTATGATTGATTCAGCGCTAAAGACGAAGACGATAGGAACACGGATGCGCACAGGACGAGCGCTGTCTTGCAACTGAAAGATTACGAGACAGCGCTCGTCCTGTGCTCTCTGTGTTCCTTTCGTCTTCGTATTTAGGGCTGCATCAATGATGCATGCATTCCAACTAGCCCAACTTTCCATTCTAATGGCCTAGGTAGTAGAGATATTCTAGCAGCCATATTAGAAGCCCGAAGATCACGCGAATCTCCTTCGAACAATGTTTCGGTTATGCAAAGTTAGTAGTATCACCCAGTTCAGAAGAGGAAGCACCTAGGTGTACATATCGGGATAGCATAGAGCCAATATCTACAGTGCATTGCCATTAATTCACGTAGACTAGAGTACTCGCTAACCATCACGATCTGCTAGTGGGACAAACGGATGAAGAATCGTGCTATATGTCGTGCTCCTGTTCTCACAATCTATGCTTGAACCATTTATAAGCTGAATCGATAACCGTTGCTATATTTTTCGGCACAGGATGAGTTTGGGTATAGGCACCTTCCGGGAACGTTGGTTCGGCTGCAGATCCCGCCAACTGCGGTTCGGACACGATTTTTGGATCGGGTACGGTAAGACACGTCTGCGACTGTCGGTGCATTTTATTTTATTTACAGCGAATCTGTTTAGGCCGGCCGTAAAAGCTTCGGTGTGTATAAAAAAAACCCTCGGAGGGCCTCGCGTTGCCTAGCAACCGCTAATGCCACAGCTGCACCGCGCCTGCTCCGCGAGACCGGCGCGCGTTCTTTTCATCCTCTTCATCGTCATCTTCATTTTATGCTTCGCTGTCAAATCTCGTGCGCCGATTGCTCCGGCGCGGGATGCAATAGCTCTGATGGGTGAGACGAGTACACAGAGAGATAGAGAGAAAGAAAGAGAAATAAAGATAGAGAATAAGAGAAATTCTAGTGGCAAAAAATTCCTCACAAGGCGAGCGTCTTACACACTCGGCTATCCAACACGCTACCCGAGGTTGACATACCCTTGTATAGTATAGTATAGTATGGTATAGCAAAAACAGCAACAGCCAGGACTACCTAGGTGCCCATCAGCTCAACTGTCTCTAGTATAATATTGTGTAGTAGCCCCGCCACGGTGGTCAAGTGGTTATGGCGCTCGACTGCTGAACCGAAGGTCGCGGGATCGAATCCCGGCCGCTACGGCTGCATTTTGGATGGAGGCGAAAAATGTTTGAGGCCCGTGTACTTAGATTTAGGTGCACGTTAAAGAACCCCGGGTGATCGAAATTTCCGGAGCCCTCCACTACGGCGTCTCTCATAATCATATCGCGGTTTTGGGATGTTAAACCCCGACAATTATTATTAGAAAGAGAAGCAACAAAAACGGAGAGAGCAATAAAAGAAAGATAGAGAGAGAAAGACTGAGAAAGAGAGAGAAATAGAGATAAACATAGGCATACACAAAAACAGACAGTCGAGAAAAAACGAAAGAATTATAGACAGAAAGAAAGAAAATTTGCAAAACTTGGCAAAGCAGCAACGGCTAGGACTACCTAGGCGTCCATCAGCTCCACTCTCTTAAGCATTGCGCCTTGAGTGCAAGCTACACTAGCTTTTTGAGTTATTACTCTCCTAAAAAAAGAGACCATATAATAACCTTGCATCTTCGCCAGCGAGTAATATGTAATGTTGTACATTATTCAACTGCAATTGTTCATTCTAATATAAAGTTTAGTAGTACAAAAGTTACCAAAGCTCTAAGAAATACTATGCGGCGGGAAACAGCAATTTTTATCAATGAAAAATAATCTTGGTTGACTATCGAGCACTAAGAGATTTCTTACAGCAGTTCAGAAACGTGTGACACACACAGATTACTAACCCTTTGTCTCCTGTCGATGCAGCCGAATCTTGCCTCCCTTTCACGCAGGCTTTCCGCGGGAATCCTTGGTTTGGGCTGGAGGCTTCTTCACAGTTGCGTCTTTTGGCTTTGCCCATAGCTGGATGCCTGTAATAAAATAGTGCAAAAATCAGCTATCATTGCTCGACATTAGTAAGCTAGGACGTAAAGTGAACAGCGATTATCGCAAAACAACCTTTGATACGTTCTGTATCTGGGCTGCGATTATTACAAAACGAACCACTCGAGCACATATCAAGTAGAACCTTCCCTCATTAGTGTGTCGAAATAGTCGCCGCATGCCTAAGAATTCAATGACGTGCGGCATGGAATTCGTCTGAGGTCTGGTACTCCAGCATTCTACTTCACACTATGAATATTACAAAAAAAATGAGTATGGAGTCATAACAATTATTTAGGCAAGCATAGAAGCACTGGACTGATGCCGATATGCTCTTTCACTAACACGTTGCCTTTTCACTAACACCAATGAGAAGTTGTACTTTTCCTAGGTATAGCGCTAGGGCAAGAACAAGAGCCTAGTGCAAGTCGGTTTTCAGGGTGACCACTATATAACTGAGAAGAGGTGGTCTATATGTCCTTTTCATAGGTGTTGTACGGCTGCTTCCAAGATGGTTCCAAGAGTGACCACCATACAAAAACAAGTTGTCGTTGCTATAGCTTCTGTTCCTATGTGTACTGCTTTCGATCCAAAATACAGGTGGGAACCGAAGGATGAACACACAATTTGCTATACAGGTTGTGTGAAGAGGAATATGTGCCTAAGACATGCTGACTGACAGCCGTTTCGATAGTTGGAGGCCTATTTTCAGCAAAGGCACCTTATCATCCTTTGTGTGTTAATTTTACAATGGTTAGTCCCTTATATCACCACGTGGTGCCGCAGCCGTTACTTGCCAAAAAGAACCTGATGACGGAATCAGAATCGCCATTCAATGCCTGTGAGGATCGTAATGAGGAAAGAAGGCCGGTTTTAATGTTAAAAAGGAAGGGTTGCAGCTGACTCTTTTGGATTCGATCTGGCGTACTTCTACAAGATGTCGGTGTAAAAGGGTACGGCCGCTCCAGCGAGCGACGCGGTTTTCGTGCTGTCTGTCGCAAGAGCTGAGTGCACAGAAAAATTAAGGCATATTCGCACTAGTGGTGCCAAGCCTGAAGCAAGAACGGAGCAGGGCGGCCTGCCTTGTTTCTCGTTATTCTCTCTTTCTTTCTTCCTCTCTTTCGGTTCTTTCTATCTTCCTTGTCTGTGTTTATTTCTATTTCTCTCTTTCACACTGTTATTCTATTCAATCTGTTATTCTATTTCTTTCCTTTCTTTTTCTCGCTTCCTCTTTCTTTCTAGATCTTTCTTTGATTTTCTCTTTCTTGCCCCTTTTTTCTATCTCTTTTTGGTGTTTCTTTATTATCTACCTCTGCCTTTCATTCCTTCCTTTATATTTCTCTTTTTAACACGAAAGTGTTTTATGCCGGGGTCCACCTAGACTTCACTGACGTCATTTCCGTCACGAAAATGACGTTGGTAAAATGCAAATAACAGATGACAAATAAAAACTAGAAGAAAAATTTTCGTTCAGGCGGGTCACATGGGAGTCGAACCCACGTCCTCTCGGTCCGCGGCGGCAAGTGCCGGACACGCTAGTGACTGTGCTACCGACACACATGCGCGAGGCTTTACAAACGCGGCTTATGTATCTCACACCATCTCCACGAGACAGACGCCAGAGGCAACGAGGACGTGTTGCCAGAGGGTAACACCTTCTCTATACCAGAGTGAAGTGGAACGCCTTCGCGCGTTCACAGCTCATGCTACGAACTCTGCTGCTCGCGTTCCTGAAGCGCTGTGTGGTGGTGTATTCATGAGCAGAGGCATAGATTACCCTATTAGTGGGGAGCGCTCAAATTAGCATTTCCCTCGACGACGCTTTGTATGAGTGCATATCCAGTACCAGTGTTTTTTATGTGCTTGTTGATGCCATCTTTGTGCGGGATATACTGTGTCCAGGTGTAATTCAACTACTTCAACTATCACAAAGGTTTAATCACGATCATGGACGTTAGTCGTCGATCGGTATGGAACTGTGTCACCAGGCGTCAACGTCGGGGCATCTACGTTAAACAGTGCTATAGCTGCTAAACACCAATAGTCAATGTGCAAGCTCTCATGTGTCAATGTACAGTAAACAATGAACTACTGTTGAGAAAGCACGTTTCACTTTCGTGTTATACCGATTCCTATGAAGGAGGGATCAACCATGTTTTTTTTATCTTTCTCTCGTGTACTCGTTATCTCGACCATCAGAGTTATTGCACCCCACGCCGTGTGAGCGAAGCAGAAGATGAAGAGGACGCAGGGAGCGCTCGTGTGTTCATGACGATGATAGTTTTCCGTTCTCTCTGCGCGACTAACGGTCGGCTTAAGCAGCTCCGTTGTCAAATGATCGGTCTAGCGACGTCTATCAAGATAACGCGCGCGCCAGCCCTCGCGACGGCGCCCTTATCATCAAAGTTCGCATCTGCTGCTCGAGCGACGCAGCCACCTCTCCCATCCCCAACGGCGCCCCTTCACGCTCCTTCGCCCTACGAAAGACGGGCGGGGCGTTTCTTCTCTACCTGAGGAGCCACGACGTCAGGCCTCGCACGCTGGTCGAATGTTATCGCATGTGCCCTTCGTGCAACGGAGCCGGCCGGCTCTTTTCATCTCTGCTTCAGCCGCGCTCGTCCGCAGCGCTCGTGAAGTTTTATTAACGCGTAGAACAAACGATGCGCGGGCCGGTTATCGATTTGGACTCTATACAGAGCATCACAGCGACAGCAACAAATAGCCGAGTGTCCGTATCTAATTGCTATCGCAAAATAAAACTCACAAGGTCCCTTACGCAATCGCCTACGACGATTCAAAGGCGAAAACCATCTTTTTTTCCTCTCAGTCGATGTACTGATGCTCCCAAGCTACCTCTCCGAAGGTTTTTCGAACTTAACGTGTTTTAGAGGCGAAGCATCTTATGGCGGAGTTCAATCCGGTGGTGGTGTGCGGCGTGGCCACCCTTACTGCGCATGCGCAAGCCCTCTCCACACACCTCTTCTCCACTCCCCCTCACCCTTTCCCCTCGGCCACCCTCCTCTCCGGAGGCCTCCTACTTTCCCCTCTCCACTTCCCTCTCCCATCCCCTCTTCCCTCCTCCCTCTTTCCACTTGTGCCCTCCCTCTCCCCCTCCCCCTTTCCTCCTCTCCACTTCCCTTCTGAAACGCGGGCTCGACATGCCGAAACGCTGCTTTGCATCGCCTCTGGTCGCCTTCACTGGGAGATGGTGCGAGTTTTTTCACTTCCTTCAAGATCGGGAGCATTGCAAGCTTTCTGCACCTCAAGCTTTTTTTGCGCTGCCTCCGTGATCGGCCAACCTTTGACAAACAACGATGTCATGTGGTGATGTCATCATGTCACGTCACGCACGTTATATGACGGCACAGTTACGTCATATTGACGCCTTCACGTGATTTGTTCCATCACTCGTGTTGACGCGGCCGAGGCTGACGGTCGATTTTCGCGTTTCATGAGGCGTCTAAAGCTTTCGCCTTGATAATTCTAAGACCACTGACAACGAGACAATTAGTGTAAAGGGTTTGGAAAATGGCTTCGCGTCCATCGTCAGCTGACCGAGGCGCCACCGAGGCGCCGAGCATTCACATAACGCAAAACGTTTATGTGAATGGTCGAGTAATAACCTCTGCAACGCAAAGCCATCCCCTTCTCCGTGTTACGAATAAAGTTTCAGACAGCGTTACAAGTGCGGCTATTCAATGCATCAGCTCGCTTGCGTGAATTCACACAAATTGTACTGTACATTCCAGCCAAGGAGAAAAGACGAAACTCCGGTACAAATGCTCCTGCTTGCCGCTGCCGCTC
This sequence comes from Rhipicephalus sanguineus, assembly GCF_013339695.2. Classification (NCBI taxonomy): domain Eukaryota; kingdom Metazoa; phylum Arthropoda; class Arachnida; order Ixodida; family Ixodidae; genus Rhipicephalus; species Rhipicephalus sanguineus. The sequence goes on from NC_051182.1 coordinate 60,823,426, forward strand.
TGCCGGACGCGTGCAGTTTTCGAATTCGACGCATGCGACTTACGGAGTGTTTCCCGCTTGCCGCATGCCTACAAAACACTCACTAACCATATTCGAGAAGAGCCAACCTCACTTCGCAGAAAAGAACCACTCCTTTGAGAAGTAACGAATACCGTGTTCGGTCTGCATAAAGATAGTGAACCGGCTGCGCTAACGCAAGAGATGTAGAACAGCTTTATTACAACGGACAACATAAGCGCACTTCGCCTTTCCTCGACATGTTTAATATCTAAACCGGCTACTACGATAGCATGCAACGGAAAATGGAGTTGTCGTCATACCTGCCTTGCGAGAAAGGCTCGCACGAGAGCCCAGCAGTTGTGTGGAGTTGAACAAAACCCAGACGCACTTGCCAAGGGCGCATGGGGGCGACGGAAAAGCACCTCAGGCGACGCACACACGCAACTTTCGTAGCGAAACGCGCGATCCAGACAGGCCGTTTTGGGCAGTGTCTGGGATGCTCGATGTGTGCGTCGTGCCCGGGCGGTTCCATTCTTGGATGGGGGAGACGGCGGAAATGCCGTCGCGTCGGTAGCCCCACTGATCTCCACTAGGAGGAGCTGGATGGCGCATCGAGCTCATCGAGCTAAAGCCCCTTGATGTTGGAAAGTAGCGGCGCTCCTTTATCCACGCCGGCTCATCCTCGCCGCGCCATCAACCTCCTCTTTTTTCACCCTCTCTTTCGCGAAGCCGGCGCATCCGCAACGCTGAATGGCTGCGACGCGCGATAGCTCCCAGTCAGGTGACCCTGACGTCACGAGAAGCAAGCGCAAGCAAACTTTGCGCGCTTTCAGCTGCTCACGCCCGCCATGAACCCTCCAGGCATCAACCCTCCAGGCGTGTGTGTACGGGTGTGTGCAGGTGTATGCGTGTTTGTATGTGCGTGTGCGCACGTGCGTGCGTTTGTGTATTCGCGGTGTTTGTGCGTGTACGCACGTATGTGTATGCGTGCGCCTGCGCGTGCGTGTCTGTATACTCTGTATCACTTGTGCATGCGCGTGCGTTTCTGTATCGCTGTGTATGTGGGTGTGTGTCTGTATGTGCCTGCGTGTCAGTATCGCGTGTGTATTTATGCGCGTGCGTGTCTGCATCGCGTGTGTATGTATGTGCGTGCGTGTCTGCATAGCGTGTGTATGTATGTGCGTGCGTGTCTGCATTGCGTGTGTATGTATGTGCGTGCGTGTCTGTATCGCGTGTGTATGTATGTATGAGCGTGCGTGTCTGTATCGCGTGTGTATGTATGTATGAGCGTGCGTGTCTGTATCGCGTGTGTATGTATGTATGAGCGTGCGTGTCTGTATCGCGTGTGTATGTATGTATGAGCGTGCGTGTCTGTATCGCCTGTGTATGTATGTATGTGCGTGCGTATCTGTGTCGCGTGTGTATGTATGTATGAGCGTGCGTGTCTGTATCGCGTGTGTATGTATGTATGAGCGTGCGTGTCTGTATCGCGTGTGTATGTATGTATGAGCGTGCGTGTCTGTATCGCGTCTGTATGTATGTATGAGCGTGCGTGTCTGTATCGCGTGTGTATGTATGTATGAGCGTGCGTGTCTGTATCGCGTGTGTATGTATGTATGAGCGTGCGTGTCTGTATCGCGTGTGTATGTATGTATGTGCGTGCGTGTCTGTATCGCGTGTGTATGTATGTATGTGCGTGCGTGTCTGTATCGCCAGTGAACGGTCAAGAGTGAGGCGCGAGCGGACAGGAGAGTGGGAAGCAGGGAGGAGAGAGAGCGAACGGCGAGAGAAGGAGCGGCGAAGTACTGCACCTACCCTCTCCTACACTCTCTCGCACCACATGCTCCGGTCGCTAGGGGCGAGGATAAGCGCGCGCGCCCGCAACTGTTGCTATGGGAGAGGGCGCCGCGGACAACGCCGGATGCCTCACATAGCCCGACTAAGAAATGCATTCGCAATTAAAAATTACACCATCTCCCACCAAAGGGAGCCATATGGGGATGCGAAGCAGCGCATGGGTCCGTTCATCACGGGCACCTTGCCCGATGTTAACGCTTCCTTGCATATGGAGCACACCATGAATTCACTGTAGTTGCTATTGCTGTTACTTGTCCCGAACTCATGTTGGAGCACGCCACGCAGGTTCGTCGCGCGTCTGCAGAATCTTGTTCCTCGACGCTATCACGTGTCAGCTGAGAGAGTGTAAGGGGGGGAGACCACTGTGGAAGCTCTATCAACGCCTTGCCAGCAAAAGTGAAGCCGGCTTTTTCCCACCAAATAACTCGGAAACAAGCTCTTTTCTTGTGGTGCTTACTTAGAGATCAAATGTCTTTGATCTGTTTGTGTAAATACTACGTTAATTAAAAAAATAAAATACCGTCCGACAAAAGTAGCCCGTCGAGAGGAGTATTGGCGATTGATCTCTGATAAAATTTGCCATATCTCTGAGGCTTATTTACGAAAAGTAGCAGTATCTGGCCGGTAAGACACACTTGTAGCAGTATCTGGCCGGTAAAATTTGCCATATTGAACTCTTCTGGCGTGCGAGGAAAACGCTCGCTTTCCATCGCCAAACACGGATTGTTTATCGCGCCCCTACTAAGATGGAGGGCGCAGCCGCCATCTTTTGGTGGTCATGACTTCACTCTTGCGCAATAATCGCCACTCCAGCCAGTTTTTTAACCTCCTTGGGTACAACGCGCTGGTTCATCGAGTATTTAGGTGTTCTGCACGCGTCATAATCAAGGCGGTCGAAGAACAAGAGGAAGAAGACTTCTCCTTGGCGTGAGCGCGCGCTTAATATGTTACAGATGGCTGTGCTAGGCGGTAGAAGAGGACGGTCGACAATGGACGGACACAGCACCGAGCAAAAGCTGCTTCGCATCTAATAAAGCAGTTGTTAGTCAGTGCCTGTGTCATACGTTTCTTTTCTTCGTGGGTTGCTCGTTCGTTTCTGGCCTCACGATTTTGGCCGCGTTGTAGCATATATACTGTGATTCTGGTTCAGCCGTCTCGTTTCTTCCTTCCTGTGTCATAAGTATATAAGAGCCAAAGCGTTGCCGCTAACTCGCACCACCACGAGCCACGGGACGCTCTTCTTTTATATGCGAAGCAGCTTATGAACGAGGCCTGTCCATAGATGGGAACGCCGCTTAGCGGCTAACGTATGGGTGAAAGGCGCGACTTTTTCGAGCACGCAAAAACGCAAAGTGAACAACGTATAAAGTAAAAGAAATGCAAATATCTTGCTTCTGTGCGGTGCGTTCCATCTCAAAAAGCTACATGCAGAAAATGGAGTATTTTGTAATCTCACGCAGAAAATACGGACGTAACTGTGGGACTACATTCATTAGCGGTAGGATACGCGCATTGTGGCTCCGTAGCCTTCGCATCATTGCCAAGAAAACGTGTCCGCGAGTATAGATATATGGAAGAAGAGAAGGAAGTTTTCGCATGAGCGGAGAGCTCGCGCATGGTGTGCAGAAATGAATGCTTGCGTGACATATGGACGTGTGATAGAGCGCTCGCTCCACTGCGGCACGTGTTCTAGTATAAATCATACAAGGTACCCACTACGCCATAAATCGTGCAAGGTGCCCACTTCGCCATAAATCATCGTCATTCATGCAAGGTACCCATTACGCCAAAAATCATGCAAGGTACCCTTACATGCGAAGTAGATTATGAACGAGGCCTGTCTCCCCGGACTCACGTCGACGTAGCCAGTGCCCCAGCCGATCCGGAGCGACAGGCTCGCGAAGCCGAAGCGAAACGGGCGCGTTGACATCGCATTCTCAAACTTCAAGCTGCAACCTTTGCAGCAAGAGCAATTAACTTTATACATTACGGACTACAAGGCCGTTATACTCAAGGGAAAGCGTTCCCCTGAGCTTAAAGTCAAATATGACAAGTAACAACACCAGGGGAACCTCGAATAGAAGGAACATGAACAGTGATGAAGAAAATAAAACATTCACAGAAATCTAAGTTGACTCATGGCTGCTTCGCATACTACTCAGGGTTCCTTTACGGGGAGATGGTGGGAATTTTTCCCTGGCCGACTGGCCACGAGTGGCGTCCCGTGCGCTTCACCCCATGCCACGTGTGTTTGTATTCTGCCGTTAGTATCCTGGAGAACGAATGACGCATGGCGTAGTTGTCTAAGACAGGGAGCTGCTGAGCGAGGAATCGCAGGTTCTAAACCCCGGTCGATCCCTTCTGAATTATTTTTTGTGGCTTTCATTTATATTACAAACATATACAAATCCGGGACATGACGGCGACGGCAAAAATCTGCCGGGAGGGTCCATATACTTCTTATCGCAATAAAAGTATGATGGGTTGAGTGGTTGAAACTCTTGAAAATGCTTTAAGGTAGGATATTCACACTGGAAGGGAGTGGTATATCATATTCAAGTTTGCTACTGCCATAAGCAGGACATTCCAATTACAGGACATTGCCGTTGCAATTACATTGCAACATAAAGTGGGATTTTTCCAAAGAGCAAATAATTTGTACTTTCCACAGGGCTCAATTGTTTCACATGAAGTTAATTTGTGGCTGATCTAGAGCACGTCGGCATATATGCGCATACGTGCAAAAAATCAGGGCGCAAGGTATGAAAGAGCAGAGTTTGCAAAAGGTATATTTTATTGCCTCAGACAACAGGTCACATACACAAAGAAATTCTGAAAGCAGCAACAAAAGGCAATAATGTTGGTCACATACGGTTACAGTGCATCTTGCGATGGCATCTGACACCCCTGGGAACACCTGAAGGCTGCGCATGCGCGCTCAAATGAAAACGCAAACTCATGCAAGGGACTTCGCCACATGATTCCTATAATGTAAATGTGATAGTTTCCGCGGCTCCTGAAGCCATTTCATACATACATGACGTCTACCGGTTGCATGGATGGTGGCAATATGCACGAATATGTTTCGCTGCCTACTTACTGTGTGTGATGTTTCAGGGTGGATGAGCAGCATGCTCTTCCTTATAAACAAAGCTTTGTAAATATCCTGCAGCTCGAGCTACAATCGTTGCGGTTTTAGTGGATGAGGATGGGAGAACTGAGGTCTAACTTGCTATTAATTGTACTGCTACAGAACTGACTGTAAAGCTTAGGCACATGCTTAGTGAATACTTTTGTGACGGGAAAGGCTCCCCCTTTGGGTAAATTTCTTGCCGCATACGTCGCACCGATGAGGTTGCTCGCCAGTGTGGCTCAAAACATGCGTTTTTAGCGTATTCAAGCACGCGAATGCAGCGGGACACAGGTGGCAGTGGTACGGCTTCTCGCCCGTATGTGTGCGGGTGTGATATTTAAGTGCTTGTTTAGAATGAAATTTGCGGCTACAGGACTGACAATCGAAATTTTTTACGTCTGAGTGAGTAATCTTATGCTGTGAAAGGTTGGACCTCGATCTGAAACTCTTCCCGCATTCGCCGCACCTGTGAGGTCGCTCGCCGGTATGGCTTAAGACGTGCGTTTTCAGCGTATTAGAGTGCGCGAACGTTGCGGGACAGAGGTGGCAGACGTAGGGCTTATCGCCAGTGTGCGTACGGGCGTGGCTTCGGAGCGAGTCTCTGCGGGAAAATTTTCGGTGGCACACGTGGCAGGCGTACGGCTTCTTCCCCGAATGAGTGAGTGAGTGGTACTTGAGGTTTGTTTTCGTGGCGACTCTCTTTCCACAGATGTCGCACTCATACGGTCGTTCGCCGGTATGGGTCATCATGTGTCTCTTCCGATTCTCGGTGGTGGTGAACGTGGCAGGGCACGACGAACACTCGAAGGGCCTCTCTCCCGTGTGCGTGCGACTGTGGATCACCAGGCTTTTCTTCTGCGTGAATTTCTTGTTGCACACGTCGCAGGCGTACTGTTTTACGCCTACGTGAGCGAACAAGTGTGTTCGTAGCTGCGACTTGCGGTAGAAAACTTTCTCACACACGCCGCACTGCAAGGACCTCGTGGCCGCAGGCTTCCCACCTGTTTCTGGTTGGCACACATTGAGCTTGTAAGGGGTCCTGCGTTCGAATGAGTTTCTTTAGTCATATGATGTTAAAGAGGGGTCAGAGCATGCATAAGGCGCCGCCTACTTCTTAGCTTTCGAACGGATCTAGCATTCAAGGCTACAAATGAACTCAGAAACCCTAAGATACGACAAAAAATACAACAAACACATGCATATATAAAACAACAGAATCAAACGTAACAGAAAAACGGACTGATAGCATTAGTTCGCAATGGTACATTGAGCACTGGAGGCATCTTAGAACGAAACGAGGGGAGTGTTTCTTGAGGGGTGTAACGGGCAATGAATTACAGTGACGGGGAGGAGCCTTCCGTCGCAGCCCAACGACTAGACCATCGGACGCGTAATTCGAAGGTTGCGGGTTCGGATCCCACCGACAGAAAGGGTGATTTGTCTTCCATTTTATTTTATTTCAATTTACGTTGTTGTTACTACATTACAGTGGAGGACAACAATTAATGTCCCCTATTCTATTCATGACCTTATTGTTTGTTGTATTCATATCTTAGAGACATCCTAGAAATCATGAGAGCTCTTTATCCCTCATTTATGAAAACAACCATCGGAGCGCCCCATACATAGAGCTATTTCCACTCGCATTAGCTTTCTAAATGTGATCAATGAGGCCATTTCATTTCACACTGGGCACAATTGATGTGTTCTTAGATGTTCTCTGCAGGAAGACTGATCATCCTCAAAATTAACCCATACAGTCGCATAGGAGCCGTACCTTAGAGCGGGAATACCGAAACAGAAAACAGAGAACGCAATTCAACCAAGAGCAAAAATCGAGAAAAATAAAAGATCGAGCCGATGCACGCCGTATGATATAACAAGGTACTGCAACCTGCGAATTTCATGTGATTGTTAAAAGATGCAGAAGTGATATCGAACACCATGGATGGTACGCAAGATGACTACGAAATGCAGACCGTCGAAATTTCCTGAGGCCTCCAGTAGGCAGTGCCGCATAATCACTTTGCCGTTTTGGCATGTGAAAGTATATATATATATATATATATATATATATATATATATATATATATATATATATATATATATATATATATATATATATATATATATACATAGACAGTGATGCTACCGAGACTTCTGATTTAGAGCAATTTTCGGAGCAGCAAAATTTCCATTTTGGAGCACTTTGGAGCAGCAAAATTTTCATCTTGGAGCACTTTGGAGCAGATAATTTTGCATCTGGGAGCACTTTGGAGCAGCGAATTTTATATCCTGGAGTACAATACAGAAGCATATTGCAATAACATTCAAGCACCTGAGTATTATTATGGGGCTCTTATGAAGGCTAGAAATATTTCGATTCATTGCAAATCTCATGGAAAAAATCATCTCAGGAGCATAGGCGTGCGCACAGGGGGGGGGGGGGGCAGGGGGGGGCGGCCTCCCTGCCCCCCTAATCACCTAAGAGGAGGGGGGGCGCAAAATCTGACCCGTACATTGACCCTTGCGATAGCAATTACAATGGCCACTCTAGGCGGATTTTTGCCGTCGCCGTTGCCGTAATTTTCCGTATAAAGTCCAAATAATAACATCACCACGCGCATTCTAGCCGCGGGTAAAAGCTCGCGAGCGCTGGCGACGAACACGGCTGAAGCGGAGATTAAACTAGCCGGCCGTCTGTCTCCGCCGCACGGACAGCGCATGAGATAACATCTTCCCGCGTGCGGGCCTGCCGTCGATTGCTCATCAAACAGAGAGGAAACGCCCCGCCCGTCTTTCGTAAGGAGCATGAAGGGACGCCAGGGGAGCGGAAAGGGAAGGGGGGGCGCATCGTTCGAAGGGCGCAGTCGCTTGCGCGCGCGCTACCTCGAGGCATCAGGAGATGGCTCGTAAACTTGCTGTGCTCTCAACGCTTACTTCGCGTTTAGAGAACTCAGAGCAAGAAAACGCTTCGGTTCTTGGAGGGGCCATATTCCCTTAAACCAGCGTTTTGTTGAGTTACGCGAGATCGGATCCAAAAGAGTTAGCTGCTAGTCTTACTTCGTTTCACAGTACATTTTTTTTGGTATCGCATTCACTGCTTCGCTCTTAAGCGAAACTTAGTTTTTTAAATGCGAATACATTTCTTAGTCGGGCTATGTGAGGCATCCACCGTTGTCCGCGCGCCGGCAGGTGTTATCTCTCCGCTCTCACTCCCTCTCCCATAGCAACAGATGCGGGCGCGCGCGCTTATCCTCGCCCCTAGCAACCGGAGCATGTGGTGCGAGAGAGTGTAGGAAATGGTAGGTGCAGTGCTTCGCCGCTCCTTCTCTCGCCGTTCGCTCTCTCTCCTCCCTGCGCCACCGCCTCAATGCAGTGCGTTTGAAACGCGTTTGTAGCGTTTGTGCGGCCTTGACACAGCCTGAAAACAGCGCGTTCTAAACGCGTTTGTGGTGCATTGAAGGCGGTGGCAACATCCCTGAGGCGATTACGAACGCACGTAGGAAGCGTTCGTTGAAAGAGGCGCCCTAAAGGGAGACACTTGAGCGCGTCGATGTGTCCAGCTTTACGCCATTAAAATTACTACGCCATGTACTCTCGGCGCAAGAAATGCCTTCGCATTTCCTCACGATTCCCTTCGGGGAGGTGGGGGCATTTTTTTAACCGTTAGCTATTGACCCCCGAAAGCGAGGGGCGGACGTGTAACATGGCGTAGCCGCTTCACTGTGGGCCGTCAGCGACGGGCCCGCTACTGACAGCTGCGCATTTGCGGCTGCTCCGACCAGGGGATATGATTTTACTAATGAGATGACATTTTTAAAAAAGCAAGCAAAAAATTCGAATTGGAACCCTAGCACGTGATCTCGAAAGGGCAGGGTCTTTTAGGGGGTGTTTACCGCAGAGTGATTACAAACTCGGACGTGCTGGCGGAAGGAATTACGAAAAAGCGGTTCTGGATGAAGATCCATGGATAAAGTATATGTGAGGAAAAGTGTCAACGGGTTTCCACCGCTCGTGTGCTCTTGCCATAAACGCGAAGCAAGGAAAATTCGATATTGTCTCATATATCTACTGCGAGCGATCCCAGATTTCATTCCGCGATGTCCGAAAACAGAAGTGACAGACATTTTAGCGGCACTCATGTGGTTATTACTGAACATTGATTTCCTTACGTGCCGTGCGACGCTTGAAACGAGCTATCAGCAGCGTTTCTGGAACAGACGACGTCCGCCGATGAATCGCCGTCGCACTTTCTCGCTACCGATAGGCCTAGACGTCACGAGCCTCTGCGGAGAGCGCGTTTTGCTGTCGAGCCGACTTGCAGAACAGAAGCTGCGTCGGCGCCGTGCATGACATCGTGGCTTACTCGGAACGCACGCGCGAGCGCTATTATTCAGCAGAATAATTCTTGGTCCATGATTGCGACTTTATTGGCAGCCCCAAGATCGAGCTGCACATGTTCTGACGCGCCGGCAGTGCGATTGCCGGTGATAGACGGCCCCAAACCCGAGAATTTGGCGCAGTTTGGCGCAAATTTCGTCGATATTATCAGGATGGCGCAGTACATACAATTTGGCGCACATTGGCGCAGGAGTGGAACCACTGTGTGTATATATATATATATATATATATATATATATCTATATATATATATATATACATAAAGGCTGAAAGAAAAATAATGTAGAAGAAAATTCTGAAGTGCCCGACAGGGAATTCGAACCAGTGACCCCTCGCACCCCAGCGGGTTGCGTTAGACAACTCAACCAAGCACCATTCATGCGCCCGCGATATAACGACGAGCTATTGATGTACATCATTTGCCACTGGTGGTACGCAGATCTTGGGGGAGCTTGAGCGTGTTTTCCATTACCGCAACGCTCCTACAGTTTCCCTCAATTTGAAAACTGCCAGTGACAGGCGCACGAAACAGTGGCCCCATTCTGTACCCACTCGAAATGCGGAACGAAAAACAAACGAGAAAACCGGGAACACCTTGCGTCAGACGCCCCCGTATAGGAGGACACGCAAAGGTATACGGTAACCAGGATTATAACCAGGAGTTACTTCATAAGGTCAGCTTGGGGATGTATACAAAATGTCCACGTCTCAAGTGTTGCAGCAAACTGTCAAAACTTGACACTATTTTTCGTTGCGGTGGGGAAAGAATAGTCCCGGAATATTACCACTTCAGAGGTGTAACACAGACATACCAAGATCGAGCGATACAATCCTTGTAATAACATAGAGGGGAAAGATGGTGCTTTGACATTGCGAGTATTTATTGTTAGGTAAAGGTGTTAAATTATTGAAGTACAATTTTTTTGCTAATGTAAAGCACAGGAGCGCCAAAACGTAGAACGCCGAAAAAATTACCCAGAACAGCGATATCTAGAAATAAAACGAAACGGCCAGGAGAGCAAAAGATCGTAAGCGGCTAGATAGATTAGCACTAAGAGACAATAATGCCAAGGAAAGTATAGGGGATGTTATTAGTAGTCAATGTAAGATAAATGTGAAGAAAGAAAAGTGGACGAAAAGATAACTTGCCTCGCGCAGGGACCAAACCTGCGACCCTTTGAATAACGCGTCCGATGCTCTACCAACTGAGCTACAGCGGCGGGCATCCCCCCGTCCACTTTATAGGGTATATATGTAGATTTAAACGTGGGGGCATCAGTCAGCGCCGCCAGTAGACATGACGGTGAGTGTGGAACACTTTTTCTGCCTGTTGGCGTCACGTAACACGTGAACTTATTACGAGCTGGCAGCTGACGAATAATCCATCGCATAGTACCTGAAAGCATAAAGACTGCCAGAACGAGACCCTCGCTATGAATGAAGGAATGCAGTGTAAATCTTAAGGGATCGTTTGTCTTTGTTATACACAATATTATACACAAATTATGATTACACAAATTTTAAATATTTTTACTATAAATTAGTCATTCCTTTCGCTGTCGCTATAGACCACAATTACCTAAACAAACGTTCGCATGCTGTACGGTTAGTGCAGTGTAGTGAGATGACTCAGGTAGTAGGGAGACATTCTAGCAGCTATATTGGGAGCGCTGAGATCATGCGAACATTGTTTAAAGCCAGTGGTATGGTTTAGTTCCGAAGTGGAAGCGTCTAGGTGTACATATCCGCACAGCTCTGAGCCATATCTACAGTTCATATCTAGCAGTGGCTATCTAGGGGGGGGGGGGGGCATACGGAGTCTGTGTCTCCCCCCCCCCGAATTTTTTTCCTGCCATGTGTTACAGAACACGAAATGGCACTCGACCACACTAACCTGCCCGGACCCCACGTCATATTAAGAGCGTGCTCCCCGTCCCCCGCCCCGCCCCCGAAAATATTCTTGCCTACGCCACTGATATCTAGCAGTCAAGATCTGCTAATCGGAGAAGGGGAATAATCGTGCTATATGCTGTCGTGCATTGATTCTGGCTCTACATGACTGAACCATTTCTAAGCTGAACCGGTAAAGATTATCATCTTCTTTCGGCTCAGGATGAGGTCGGCTTCGGGATGTTCCGGCAATATTGGTTCGGCTTTAGTTCCGGCTAAAACTCTGGTTCAAACACAGTTTTCCGATCGTGTAGAGTTTGACACACTTCTGAAACTGTCGGTGCAGGTTAGGTTATTACGTTATTACTGTTGTAAAAAAACAAGAGGCCATACATAATAGCCTTGCAACTTCTGCAATGTGTATTACGTAGTATATTATTAAACTGCGATTGTGCATGCTAATATGAAGTATGAAGACAAAATACGCGATAGAAAGCAGCAATTTTTACAATTAAAAATAGCCTGGAATGAACAAGCACTAGGAAATATCTTATAACATTTGAGAAACGTGTGACCCACACGGAGAACTCACACTTTGTCTGCTGTCGAGCTTTGTTCAGAGCTGGAGGCCTGCTGAGAGGTCCGTCTCTTGGCTTTGGCCATGGCTGGACGCCTGCAATAAAGCAGTACATAAATCACCTATCATAGTTCCACCTCATTAAGCCAGGACTTAAACCGGTATGACGAACAAAACATTCGACGCCGAGATCGCCAGCTCAATTGAAAGATTTCGCGCTAAAATTGGTAACACGCCTTGTTTTCAGGCGCAAACCGGAGGAAAATAATGAATTTATTGCGTTTTTCAGATTGTAACGCATATCTCGGCCGCTCCGTGAACTAGATGGGCTGACGTTTAACTCCTGCGGTAATGGGCGTGCCAACCATGTCAGCCGTCGGCCGCGTCTCTCAACACGCTCCGCTCCCATTACGGTTCCTAGAACCAGTAAGAACGCACCCGCAGTTATTGCTTCCATGCGGGGCCTCTCCGTGCCTTGTGGAAAGTGGAATGTAAAGGAGAGTTGCAGAAAGGGAAGCGGCAGATAGGTAAGCGCGCCACCTGCTTCCTTTGCAGGGACGCTTGACGTCACAGCCGTGGATGCGCAGCTCCGCGCGCGCGCTGGCGTTCAGCCGCCGCACGCTTAGAATCCTCAAAAAAAAAAACAGACAAGGCTTCAAACGTATGTGAAATAAACTGTGTTTATCGGGACAGTCGCGTCTTCGTAGTAGAATTTCGATGTTTTTCTCGATTTTACACAATTCAGTTCAGTCTCCCTTTAAACTAAAAGAAAAGAAGATTGCAAATGTATGTTTTGATACGTTTTCCATCTTGTTTATAACAAACAAAAATGAGCCAGGTGAGCAAAGACTCGAGCAGAATCTTCCCTGTTAAGCTGTCCAGCAATTCGCCCCACGCCAGAAAATTCACTGACGCATGGAATCCCCCTGAGGTCTGCTACTCCAACCTTCTACATTCATGGTATTTTTGTTGTGCTGCAGATGACGAGGACGACAGGACGATACAGAGACGCAGGACAGGGTCAGAAACCATGAACGACCACCAACTAGCCCAATTCATCGCTCTGCTAAACTTCTACATTCATGCTATGAATATTACAATAAACGACTACAGCAGGCAAGAACAAATATTTACGCGGGCACAAAAGCAATCGACTCAAGGAGATATGCGCCTTCACTAACACGTTGCACTTTGCGGCATGCAGTAGTTTTAAATGCGAAGCATTTCTTAGCCAACCTCAGGCACTTTGGCCGTTTCTATCTATCTATCTATCTATCTATCTATCTATCTATCTATCTATCTATCTATCTATCTATCTATCTATCTATCTATCTATCTATCTATCTATCTAGCCGCCTACGTCTGGGCGCTCTCCTGGTCGTCTCCATAACTTGTAATATACCAAAATTGGCAGAACAGGGGATCAATCTATGACGAACACGATTCACTGGCCATGACATGAATACCGCAAAATGCCTGTCGCGTACGTCATGAAACCCTTTCTCTCAGTCACGTGTGGCACATACCCGTAAACCAGAGTTAATGGTATGCGGGTATGTGCCACAGGTGATACAGAGTCTCAACAAACACAGTAACGGCAAACACACACATTGACACGCAAGTGATAATAATAATTGTTGGAGTTTTATGTCCCAAACCACGATATGATTATGAGAGACGCCGTAGTAGAGGGCTCCGGAAATTTTGGCCATCCGGTATTCCTTAGCGTGCACTGCGACCGCACAGTACACGATCATCTAGCATTTTGCCTCCATCTAAATTCGACTGCCGCGGCCGGTATCGAACCCGCGACCTTTGGGTCAGCAGCCTAGCGCCGTAACTGCTACACCACCGCCGCCGACGCAAGTGAGGGAGGTGAAGACAGAACACCCCTGGAAGACGCTCAACTACCATCCACTCGTCCACGTGGTCCGCAACGTGGACTGCGTGGATTACAAGAAAACCGGGGTGAATGCTGCCCTACAATAATTCTGCCGAGAGAACCAGGCCTCTCATCAAGAACGGTGACTTCAACATTGACTTATCAAGACCCAACAACGCCTGGTCCTTATACTGCGTGAAAGACGGCTTGGATTGGACAGGGCATCAAAAGACCTCGCTGCCCCGTCCAGGACAGGAAGCATCATAGATCATTTCATCGTAAGAGGCATCCAGGATTTGTGCCTGCTGCACTATACCTCGCACTTCACTACACTGACGCCCCTCGTAGCCGCGATCACGGACGGATCCGATAGCAAGTCCAGTCCAGCTGCTGGTGCTCACTGATCACTGTGATGACGACCTTGTACAAGAACTGTCAAGAACCCCTTCTTCACATACACACATGTTCGTGAAACGTGCGTGCGTTCTGTCTTAACAGACAAATATTAGCATAACAACTGTAACGCAGCTGTAGCAACTGCGCTCGTTTTCCTCAGTTCTTTCTTGGGGTCTCCTCCTGCTGCGCAGTTTTAAATGCGAATGCATTTCTTAGTCGGGCTATGTAAGGCATCCGGCGTTGTCCGCGCGCCTCTTCGCTCTCAATCCCTCTCCCACAGCAACAGCTGCGGGCGCGTGCGCTTATCCTCGCCCCTAGCAACCGGAGCAGGTGGTGCGGGCGGAGTAGTGGAGAGGAGGAGCGCGCTCTGGCGTGTGAGGGCGCTCGCATCGTGGAGCTTGGCGGAGCTCCCGCGTGTGTGGAGAGAGTGTAGGAGAGGGTAGGTGCAGTGCTTCGCCGCTCCTCTCGCCGTTCGCTCTCTCTCCTCCCTGCGCCACCGCCTCAATGCAGTGCGTTTGAAACGCGTTTGTGCTGCCTTGGCACAGCCTGAAAACAACGCGTTCTAAACGCGTTTGTGCTGCATTGAAGGCGTTTGCAACACCCCTTAGGTGATTACGAACGCACGTAGGAAGCGTTCGTTGAAAGAGGCGCCCTAAAGGGAGACACTTGAGCGCGTCGATGTGTCCATCTTTACGCTATTAAAATTACTACGCCGTGTACTCTCGGCGCAAGAAATGCATTCGCATTTCCTCACGATACCCTTCGGGGAGGTGGGGGCATTTTTTTTTTCTTAAGATGTTCCCGTACCAACTCGCCCAACTTTCAACCCTTGTGACAACTGCAACTGTGACTGTAACGTACGTGCCAGGGCTGATCAAAGATACTTAGAAATTGTATCGCGATACGATACATGATACTCAGGTAAGAAGTATTTGAGATACAGATACAAGATACCACAACACTGATTTTGTCCGATACGATACATTCCAATTGTATCTTAAGATACTTGGATACATTCGCAATTTTCTCATTATATATATCTAGAATGTCACACTAAACGCCTATGAACCAAAATGTTTGTTTGAAAGTTTATTCACTGCGACCAATTTTGTTTCATTTGAATGAAATGCCTGTTGGTATCTCAAAGGCTTTGTATTTCTTGCTCAAGGTATATTATGTTCATTACGAAACAACTTATTGGCGTTGCTTTAGCTGCTTAGCACGATAGCTTTTTATACGCTTCACTGATTGCGGTTTTCGCTTGTCGCTTTTGTAATTGGTGGCACTCGCTGCTCTGCTTGCCGATGAGCTTGCGGGTGCCATCTAATCACAAGAACTTCAATAAGAAGCATCCGCACGATGGTGCAAATAGCACTGGGTGTTCTACCTTGCCTGTAAAGGTATTATGGTTTTCGCAATACCCGATCACGAGGCAGGTGTACAGAAGCAAGAACGCTGGCAGCGACATCGCATCGTGTTAACGTAGAGGAGATAAAACTGCGATCACTTTTACATTCTACTTATCTCCTGGTGTAAAGCGTTCGTTACGACGTACTGAGTAATGCGCAATTTTTAAACATTTTTTTCTGCTACGAGAGAACTTGTCCAGCCCAGAAACGTCTCAGACGTATTGTATAGTTGCACAAAGCGCCGCAGGACACCGCCACTATTCCCACTATATTGCCACATCTATATCTCCAATTACCTGGTGATTAGTACCTGTAAAAGTATTTAGGAAGCCTAAAAAAGGAAAACAAATATATCTAAGTAAAATAGATAAGCGGTTTCGTATCAAACACAGTGAATAAGTATAGAAACCGATACAGGCGGCACCCCCAAGATCTAATAATAATTGTTGCGTTTTTCGTCCCAAAACCATGAATCATTATGAGAGATGTCGTAGCGGAAGGCTCCGAAATTTTCGACAACCTTGGGTTCTAAAACCTACATATAAGCGCACGGGCTTCTAGCATTTTGCCTCCATCGAAATACGGCCGCCACGACCTTCGGATCCGCAGTTAAGCACCATAAGCACTAGACCACCGCGGCGGGTAACCCCTAATAGCTGTGGCAAATAAGAAATTAAGGTAAGCCCGTAGAAACTTCAGTGCCTATAGAAAATAGCGCAAAACCACTCGTTGGGACGCTAATGAGGAAAACGGAGCATTAGGTAGTACAATGTTTCTCCAGTCCCTTTGCCAATATTTGTAAGATGGCTCCTAATAATTTACGTTATTGTAATGCCAACTCAATTTCGCTGTTTTACCATGTAGTAAGCAGAATTTTCGTTACTCCAGGCACACGCAGAGTACTATATATTTGTCCTCAACATCGCCTTGACATAACAGTAAACTCAAGTGGAATATATGTATGCAAACAGTAGCAAAATGACGCGGATAGTTAAGAGTAAGAATAAAGCAGAAAGCTTATCTCGTCAGCACGTTAAAGACATATTGCAGTAAGCAGACCGGAAAAAACAATACAGACACATAGGTAATGCATGGGATGGAAAAGTACAGCTAAGAAAGAGCGTGTGCTAACAATCAAATTATGATTTTATTAACTCGTTGAATCAAAGAGAAAGAGACGTACGCCAAGATAGCTCTGTTAGTTGAATATTTGTTCTGTTAGATGCAGCGTCGGTACCGGTGGTTCGATAGATGTTAGAATGTTATTTGCATACAAGTAAATCTCATTGCATATATATAAGTTAAAGTTACATCCACAAGGTTCTTCAAGCAGCCGATGTGTGAAATCCACGAGACGCAAAGCAACCCCTACTTTAGCATTCTTCAGACTTTGTAACGAACTACAACGCAAGAGAAACTTTGATAACGACACTATACAGATGCATCAGAATTTGTGCGAAAGACGCCGAACGCATTGGAATGCAGGACAGTGGTTAAGAGCCAAGTGTCATGGCACTGACACCACTTAAAAGAAGAAAAAAAGAGAAAAAACGAAAGGTCGGCTGAGCGCAGACGTTTGCGCGCTTGTCTGTCGACATACGAGCTCTACCACGTGACTCTGCTCCATCAGCAGGGACGCTCAGAGCTCATCGCCTGCCCTCGCTTGAAAACTGTGGCGGAAAAATGAAAAACTTTCACTGCCCTTAGTTTAATTCTGGTGGCTTAGCGGCAACAGTATCAGATTGAGAAGCGGAGTTCAGTCAGCGTTTATTCTTTTGCACGGCGGGGTTACGATCGCAGTATCTTGTATCTTAAGATGCACGATACATTCTTCAATGTATCGGAAATACAGATACTGATACACGTCTTGCGAGACGTATCGCGATACCGATACAAGATACACAAAGTGTATCTAAGATAGTATCTAAGATACATGTATCTTCGATACTACCCAGCACTGGTACGTGCAGTGCGCCTGCGTGTGCCACTCGGCTGCGTACGATATATGCAGGAAAACTTTCCTAAATGGAGTTTAGTTGCGAGTAACGCCTGTCCTGTGCATCTGTGTTCCTTCTTTTTCCTGTACGGATTCGCGCTATCCAGTATTGAAGAACGTAAGCACTACATATCAGCTTACCGCGTCTGGTGTTGGTAACACCCACGTTGCTGTAGGCATCGTTACGCAACTGTAAACATGTGGTTATATAATACATATGCGACTCTTCAACATACGAGTGTGCATATACCACTTCGACATTTCCCTAGCGTCATTCCGTAAGGTTTCGCTCAATGGGAAAAATTACGCCACAGTCATCATCCCGCGCATGCTTCGCATAACATCGATTCCCACGGTACGTGGGATTTGCCGACTTTTAGCAGTAGTTTTTATGTACTTTTCCTAGACATTGTTACGCAAAGAGACGCAGACGAGAGGCTGTAGACAACTGTATCAACATGAGAGTACTCGGGAACTTCACCCTAATGCAGCGGCACAGAATAGCCTCCAACGTATTTGTCTTTTGATGGCTGTCCATAGAAATATTGTGCTATGCCTAAATCCAAGAGTGTAGTTGCAAGTGCATTTGAAGGGTGAGCCCCATATATTCCATTCCCTTATGCTGAGCATCGGACATTCGTCCGCGTGCGTAGAAGCGCAACACTTCAGTTGCTACAGGCAATAACAATGGTGATGCGTTGGCATCCAGGCAACAATGAAATGTGGCGACGTGAATAGGCAAGTCGACTCGATAAAAAAAAAATTGGCGAAGATTGCACTACATTTCCGCGCAAGGCTTCAAGCAGCGAAACTGGACGAATATAAAGACCAATCGATTAGCTTCTAGGTTGTTTCTAGGCCTAAGCTAGGTAAAGCAGGTCGTTTCTAGGTTGCTTCTAGGTCGTTGCTACGCTTTAGCTTTTTGATGATAGGTTGTTTCTACGTTGATCCTCAGGGTCGATATCTTCGAGTTAAAGCACAGACAGTCACTGACACGGCACGGATGTCCAAACTGCGGAGAGAGAACCGTGCTCTGCAACCAAGAGTTCGCACCTCTCCCAGATCTACGTACACATCCTCGTTGGCGTAGGCCTTACATCGCTCCGGGTCCGCCATCGCTTTGCAGCCATTTGTTAGGCTAACTGTTGCCTTCTTCATTTTTAGTTGACCAGTGGTGAGAAGTGCGATTTACCCAATTTCTGTGCAGCATACCCGTTTATTATGATGATATTTTGTTTCGCCGGACAAGGAACGATTTAGTAAACAGCTTCGCTGCTAAAAGGTGCATATAAATACGCATTGGACTGGCGTACTCTTCGAGGGCCACAAGTCTGTACGTTCGCCGGCGCCGGGCATTTAAAAGAAGTATTCTATGGCTCCGTGATTAGTCTATGAGCGCCGAATACGCACTGAAGGAAAGCCGAATTAAAGAATGGCACTATCTGCGCGCACAATCTACAATATCGCTCGGCATATGTATCGTAAAACACTGCAGTTTACGTTCGCAGTTGTACCCATGAAAGCAACTGGAACTGCAACGCCACGCTACCCAGGCGAGCTGCATATATCCGCATTGCATTAGGTGCACCAGGCAATGCATTCTCGGCTGTCACCAAGTGTAGAGCGCGGGTGCAGCGCACGGCAGAAGTGGGTGCCGTACGTGAACGTAAGCGCCAGCGCCATCGTGCCCGCAGCTAGACCATCCTAGATCATCATCATCATCATCATCATCAGCCTGTCTACGCCCACTGCAGGGCAAAGGCCTCTCCCATGTTCCGCCAATCAACCCGGTCCTGTGCTTTCTGTTGCCACGTTATACCTGCAAACTTCTTAATCTCATCTACCCACCTAATTTTCTGTCTTCCCCTCACGCGTTTGCCCTCTCTTGGAATCCAGTCAGTTACCCTTAATGACCACCGGTTATCCTGCCGACGTGCTACGTGGCCGGCCCATATCCATTTCTTCTTCTTAATTTCAACTATGATATCCTTAACCCCCGTTTGTTCCCTGACCCACTCTGCTCTCTTCCTGTCTCTTAAGGTTACACCTATCATTTTCCTTTCCATCGCTCGCTGCGTCGTCCTCAATTTAAGTTGAACCCTCTTTGTAAGTCTCCAGGTTTCTGCTCCGTAGGTAAGTACCGGTAAGATGCAGCTGTTATATACCTTCCTCTTGAGAGATAGTGGTAGACTACCATTCATGATTTGATAATGCTTGCCGAATGAGCCCCATCCCATCCTTATTCTTCTAGTTATTTCACTCTCATGGTTCGGCTCCGCGGTTACTACCTGTCCTAAGTAGACGTACTCCTTTACAACTTCCAGCGTCTCGCCACCTATCGCGAAGCGCTGTTCTCTGCCAAGATTGTTCCACATTACTTTAGTTTTATGCATATTAATTTTCAGACCTACTCTTCTACTTTCCGTATCCAGTTCAGTAATCATGAGCTGTAATTCGTCTCCCGCGTTACTCATCAATGCAATGTCATCAGCAAAGCGCAGGTTACTGAGATACTCTCCATTAACTCTTATCCCTAATTCTTCCCAATCTAGGGCCCTGAAAACCTCCTGTAAACACGCGGTGAATAGCATTGGAGAGATCGTGTCTCCCTGTCGTACGCCCTTCTTTATTGGGATTCTGTCGCTTTCTTTATGAAGGACTATAGTGGCTGTGGATGCGCTGTAGATTTCTTCCATTATGTTTATATAGGCTTTGTCGATGCCCTGATTCCGCAGTGCTTGCATGACTGCTGATGTCTCCACCGAATCAAATGCCTTCTCGTAATCTATGAAGGCTATGTATAGGGGTTGGTTGTATTCCTAGATCGCTACTCGTTAAAGGTGACGCTACAAGGACCCACGATGAAACACTGTCCCTGCATTGATCTAACTTCTGCAAGTAGGCTGTGTCCCGTTACGATGGCAAGCTGTGACCGTCTACTACAGCGATAACAAGGCAAATTGTCGAAATGTATAGTCGTCCGCGAATGTGTCAGTGTGTGCTTGTATTCAACAGCTACGTAATCTAAAATAAACGCTATGCAACGCAACAAAATATCTTCAACTTCAACGTTCAAAAAATACAAACATAATACACGCAATCAAATCACATATATGCACTGCATCGGATCGGTCAGGATTTCTTGGGTTCGTTGCGTGATGGTTGGCCTAGTTTGAATGGGAGAAAGGTTTTCGTTCAGCGATCTCTCTTCAAGAACGGGAGTTTGATGTCTTCGCGGACAACGGCACCACTGAGATTGTTATGACACGCTTCGCTTGGAAAAAAAGAAGAATAACGCGGCAGTCGTCTAAAGCATTAGAAACGCGAGGAAACTGGATAAAAGCAAAGAATTATAAGAGCACGGTGAGCGAGAGTGTAAACGTGGAATTGCGCGTCCATCGTCAGCTGATTGACGGGCGACTTCCCCAACTCAAAGCCATCTCCCCTCTGCGTGCCATGACTAAAACTGCAGACAGGGTTACAAGAGTGGCTATGCAAGGCATCAACTGGCTTGCGTGAACGCACAAATTGTACAATCCAGCCAAGACGAACAGCCGAAACTCCGGCAATCAGCGCTCCGGCTTGCCGGCCGCCCCTATGCCGGAGTGGGCACGTCCTTTTTTCTTGAAACGTGCGTTGCGGTTTTAGAATTCGACAGACGTGGCCTAAGGTGTTTTTTTCTCACGTGCCACATGCGTACAAAAACTCTCACTAACGATATTCGAAAACGAGACGCCCTCACTTCACAGAAAGTAACCACTGCTTCTAGAAGAAAATAACGGTATATTCAATTTGCACGACGATCAATGGGAAATAACGAACCAGCTGCGTTAACCGAGAGATGCACACTTTTGCGGCAACGGAAAACTGACGCGCATTTTATCTTTCCATGCCATTCGTAATATTATTCGAGGCTGTTAAGGTAGCATGTAACGGAATATGAAGATGTACCTGCGTTGCGAAGAAGGCTTGCACGAGAAAGGTTCGTAGAGCCCCGCAGAGTCGCCGCGATTGGAGGGGGCCACGGGAAGGCGCGTCAGGCGACACTCAGAGAATTCCGCGGCGAGGCGCGCGATTCAGACTAGCCGTGGTGGCCGTTGCCTTTGGAGCTCGATACGCGCGTCGCTCTCGGGCGGTTCCATTCTTAGATGGGGGCGGCGGCGGAATTGCCGTCGGGCCGGTGGCGCTGGTCATGCGCGGTTGTCTGTAATTAATTGGAACGTTGCCATGTTACCGGATGGCGTTTACCATGTAACCAGAGTGTTTATCACGGCGGCGAGCTTTCTTGGCGCGTTCCCTGCGCAGTATGTACGTGAGCTATATACGTGTGCGCCGGGTTTAGCCTTCCTTTGTGTTTGTTGAGTCCGAGAAAAATGAAACCTTCACAATAGACGTGAGACTGCCCAGACGGCGCTGCGAAAAACACCGCCACCAGCGCCCTCATCGCAGCCCTGGCGCTAACTGGGTAGTGCAAAGAGAGCCGTCCGCAAGCGATTGTGCATAGGTCACATAGAACCCCCCTCTTTCGTTGGTGTCGAGGCGCGGTTTCCTGAAAATCAAGGTCTTGGAAAGCTTCTTCCGCCAGTCCACGCTTCAGAAACAAAGGAAGCTGATCAAAGCGAACTGTGAGTACAATGCAAAATAAGTTTTAGTTATTCGTGCGCGCTGCAACTCGCAAGTACAAGCGAGCATCGCACGACATTGAGTTCGAGGCAGGCCCTCGGACATCCGTTCTCCAGCGCTTAAATGCGTTAAAATCGGGTATATACGTAATTCCAAAGCAATGAAGTGCATACACGATCAATTTACTTAGCTATGTATCTTACAATCAGTGGTACAAAACTCGCTTTATCAGGGACGAATGGCCCCGGCGATTTTCGCCTTTTCATTTGCATTCTCCCTTAATTCATCTGTCGTGTTCTGTGCATTGGAGCTATTTTAATACGCATCCCCAAATGGTCTCTTGATGATCGTCTTGCGTTCGTATATAAGGCAAATAGGGATACGTGCGTGTCCACTTTCGCGGGTTACAACCAAAGGCAAAACCGTGGCCTCCGAGAGAGCTACGGCAAACGCGGAGGCCACGGACAAAACAAACCTGAAGGTGGTCACGGCCAACATTTTGCGATTTACTTGTATGACGCACGTGTTAGCTAGTTAGAACCAGAACTCTGAGCCTTCAAAACGTACGTCCGCGATGCTGTGTGGTGACGACCAACTCCGATTATAGGTTATCGCGGTGTGCGTATCACGCGTCTTCAGTGTGCCTCTAACTGCTCACTTTGTGTTTACACGGCACGCACCGCGGTCAGAGCCTCTGCTGAGCTTCATAGTTAAGGTTACCACTGTTCTCCATTTACGGCTACGCAAAACAACAACAGAGCCACATTATCACACTATCTCATGCGACCGGCTGTGGAGACCGCGAGTAATTCGCTTACCCAACACGTTCACAACGGCCCGTATCCAGCACGCTCGCCTTTCTGCTTCGTACGACAACTATGGAAATCGGTAAAACTGAACGTTGCTATTCAGTCTTTTACGTCCGTGTCAATTTACAACGCAGCAGTAGCGTCGATCGCGGCGTTTCTTCGTAGCGCGCAGGGCGGTCTCGTCTGCTGTTGTTTTCGCCGTCATTCTGGCGAGCGATCCAACAGACACTTCATGACGGTTCGGTGGCGCGTCCGACTAGCGGAGAGCAATTCACAGCTCTCGTTCTGAGCGTTAAAGCGCAAACACACGCGATATTAAGCTCAGTCGTAGTTTCGCACTCGCTAGTTACACCTGCTCCCACAGCAAACTGTGCGAGGGAGTCGGTCTTCGTACTACCCAGCACTTCTCCCACAGGTGGCGCCCCGCGTCTTGGAAACTCCAGTCTGACGTCTCTGGATATCAACGTGAAAATGAAGCGTTGATCTGCATTCCACATGTATTTGGTACACGGCTTTTGAAGTGTACAGGTGCATATTAAACGATTTTGGAATGTAAAATTAGCACACAAGATTCTAGATATAGTCTGCGACAGCCTAAGAATAGGAAGTAAACTTAACCACCGTCCATACAGTTTCCTACAATTACCTAGAGGGAACTCGGCCACTGCGACCGTTCAGCCACCATGGCAACGATGGGTAGCACACGGATTTACCTAATCTTCGTGCTTACGGCTTCGAACGCACTTGTGACTTTGTTTATTGCTGTCTTTTGGCGTTCGTTTCGGATAAAAGTATGGACCCTTGTGAACTTCGTGACCAGCTTTGAATTGGTCATGCCAAAAAGGTGGAACTTCTGGCTTTTGCTGAACTTCGTTTTTCAACAAAGCGGATGCAGGCGACGCGGAGCAAAACGGAGCCCAAAGAACGAAGTTTAGGCAAATCCATGTACTACCCATCATTCCCATGCTGGCTGAAGCAGCATGCGTTGGAGCTCCGATAGACACTAGTGCCAGAGTTACCTCTAATAAATATCGTAGGAAACCGTTTGACAGGGTCTTCTTCAGGCAGTACTTTGACATCCGGGATGTGGTAGTCTTCTAGCTTCTTGCCGCATTGATTATCAAGCCTGTACAATAACTGGGATTTGGGCTGTGAGCACGTTAGACCATGTAGTTTCTGAGAATAGCTACAGAGAAATCTGGCGCCACCGTCTATGGGAATTTCCTAAGGGGCGCTGTGACGCGATTGGAAAGACTTTATATGTGTTTCCGAGACTTGTGTTGGCTGGCGTTGAGCGAGGTTTCGGCTAAAAAGCGGATACGACCAAGCAAGTGAAGCTTCTCCCACAACAAAACATTTATAAAAGGATCTCATTCACGGGTGTTATATTCTAGAATAAAAGCCCACTCACGTGTAAGGCAGGCCCGTAGCCAGGGGGGGGGGGGGTGTAGGGGCTCAAGGCTGCCCCCTCCCCCGAAATTTCGGAGAAGTATGTGTTTTTATCAAAAATAAATAATAAAAATGGGTGTTTTTCTGAAAAAGCCGAGGTTTTCAGCAAGTGGGCCTCCCCGAAAGAAATTCCTGGCTACGGGGCTTGTGTACGGCGTAATCAATCGGCGAAAGAAGGAAACAGACTAGAAGCAGCCGATAGTAAACGGAGGCCTTGTCGTCTCGCTTCCATGTTTAGCGACCGTTTGTTACTTTACGCTTCGTAAAAAATTACAGTGACACGAAAGTTTTCAACGTAAATAAAACTCGTTTCTGTGCAATGATAAAAAAGAAATAGCTCCGTACGTGTTCCTTCGGTACGAAATGAACTATTTTGACGCAAGGAACGCGTTAACACGTTCACTGAGGCGTGGGTCACCGGTGGGTCACGGCCTGTGCTCCTCCTATGCGGCCGCGGTGTTACGAAAGCACGCGTCTGCTTGCTAATTGCGATAACTTCATCACACAT
Organism: Rhipicephalus sanguineus; assembly: GCF_013339695.2. Taxonomy (NCBI): domain Eukaryota; kingdom Metazoa; phylum Arthropoda; class Arachnida; order Ixodida; family Ixodidae; genus Rhipicephalus; species Rhipicephalus sanguineus. The sequence goes on from NC_051182.1 coordinate 60,848,359, forward strand.
GAACGCAGGAGTACGATCCTTGCTGCAAGATGGTTATAAATAACCAGAAGAATGCTTTTATTGCCTTAGATTCCATCAACCAGCCTGTGACTCACGACACACTGAATGAAAACGTTTTTATGCTGCGTGGGGTGCGACCCACCGGTGACCCACGCTCAAGAACTCTCCATCATGTGCTGCCGTCTAAGGTTTGAGAATGCAAACAATAGATATATTTTTATTGCATTCGACGTGGAACGGATTTGTTGTTTTTAAGGAGCGGAGTGGTGGCCTATTTCTCGACTGTGCTGTTCGCCACCGTTTTGCCTTAGTTTTTGAAATACGTTTCAGCCGAATAAATATACATCCGTTCTTCCTGCTGCTCCCAAACATTTTAGCGTGACTCATGGACCATCATGCGTTTTAAAGACTCAGGGGAAAGCAGAACATAGGGAAACAAACGTGTGCTTGTGTTGTATGGTGCCAGATACTTTAGATTTCCGCTTTGCATATCGCGAAAAAAGCCAGAAAATAGCTTTGTGTCTTTAAAGTAAGTGCGCCAAACGCCAGCCGCAAAGGTGTTGGCGCCATCTCTTTCGAGCAAATCAAATAGACACAGGCGCCCCACCGGTGGCCCCACCGGGACAGGTGTGACCCATCAGGGGGTCACGGCGCACCTGAAAGGTATGCCGAGTACCGACGGGTGGGCCCCTCCGCACCTAAAGCTACACCTCAAGAAAGCCTGCTGCCGCGCGCATGCTAAGATGGAGAACTAAAATGCCCAAGCTCGCATTATTTCAAGTAAACAGCTCTATGAGTTAGAGCCAACGTTTCTAATCCGGTGCTATGGTACCAACTGCTATTTTGCAGGGTCTCTTCTGCGTACCACCGTATCCATTGTCCTTCACACGTGGCGCAATTCTGCCCATGCCTACAAGATCCTCACTTGAGTATATGCGAAAAAAACGGCAATGTTGGCGCGGAAACAACAAGGCGTGTGTTAGGGTGCATCGAACAGTGAAGAGCACTTAAGCGCTCGTCAACTGCCTTTTCATGCAAACAGAAAGTTGGCATAAGCTGCGGTAGCCCGGAAACATCAGCTCAGTTTACAGAAGTGGGACCTCATAGACCGAAATGTGTAAATAAGCCAAGTGTATCCACATTAACTCTCAGTTCCATTCCCATGATGCTTGGGAGAGAAACGGCACTGTGGGAGAGAAAATCATTTTCTTTTATTGCGCTAGCAATTACATGGACAGTCTCGGCTGGGTTTTGCCGTCGCCGTCGTCATGCACCGTATATGTATAAGTATGTATATATATATATATCAAATTCTCAAAGAAAAATAATTCAGAAAAATGCTTCCAAAGTGCGGAATCGAACCAGCGACCTCTCGTTCCGCAGTGCGTGGCGCTAACCACTACGCCAAAAAGCGCAGATCCTTAAGGCAGCTAACGGCGAGAGTTATATACACACCCTTTACCGCTGGCAGAACTCGGAGACGGCAGGCGCTTATAAGCTTTCTTCACTACCAGCGAGATATCGCGAGGAGCGCGACGGGCGGATTTAAATGTCGTCGGCGAGCTCGCTCGCTTCTTCTTATATTCGCGCAGGGAGAACCTTGCCCTTCCGCTGTCTGCTCGCGCGGTTTTCTCGTGGTGAGTGGAAGAGGGATGTTTCGAGCTTTCACCGTGATGTCCGCGCTCATGTTACGGAGCGTACGAAAGTCACTCGAGCTCAAGGGACGCCGCTAAATGAACAAACAGAAGATGAGCGCGAACTATCAAGTGTCACAGCTCGACACTTGATGCACGTTAGTTTCCTTCGCTGCTTCGGCCGCCTTTGCAACAGGAGCGCTGTTCAAACTGAGAATATCGATTGGCGAGCCTCACTTCGTATAGCATTAGTTTCTTGCTATCGCATTCATAGCTTCGCCCTTGCGGATGAACTGTGACTTTTTATGCTAATTAACGAGAATAGAAGACTTTTATGTCGGTAATGTCCTCCTGCGCCTCAGCAAACTGCAAAGTGAATCTGCGGCGTCAATGTGTATTTCCACAATTAACAACAAATTGCTGTTGTAAGAGATTGGTAGTTATCGAAGTAATAACCTAAAAGATGTGCACCGTGGTAAAGTTTTCATCGCACTGGACAATGCTTGCTGTATTCAAGAATTTTTTTTTGCATAATTTATTCGTTGAATCTTAGACAATACTTGTGCGCCATGGAAGGCCTTACCAGTATACTTAATGGTAACCGTTCGGGGAACGATTTGGCTCCATTGGCGGCAGCCGATCCGGAGAAGTCCACTAACTCAACAATGTGAGTATTAACAGCCGGAAAGCTACACGTAGAGCTCCCATAGCAGGGTAGATATGACTGAATCGTTTTTTCGATGCGAAGCAGCTTATGGCGAAGTTCAATTCGGTGATATGCGGCGTGACCACCCTTACCGCGCATGCGCAAAGCCTCTCCAGACACCTCCTCTCCACTCCCACTCTCCCCTCTCCCCTCCACCTTCTCGTTTAGATAAAAGGCTCGCGTTAGGTCGTAAACGCGCTCAGTCACTGCTCAGGCTGCGCCGGTGTCATGAGTTCCAACGTCAACGTCGGCGCCAGTTGCAGTAATACCTTAACGCAGCGGGTGGAGCTGCGGAAGGCACGACGCGCCGAACTGCAACGTAACTGTCGGAAAGCGGACCCCGAGCTCCGGGCTAGGGAAGCCCAGCGCAAACGGCAACGTCCACAAGAAAATGCTACGGGTGAAATGTGTGCTCGACATGCCGAAAAGCTGCTTCGCATCGGCTCATGGTGCCCTTTAGCGGCAGATGGTGTAATTTTTTTAGGCACAAGTTTTGAAAGTACGCTAGCGATGCATCTGTCGCTATTGCATATGATATAGCATTCATCTTTCTGAATATTTTAGCTTTTTCTTCACACAAGCACGCGATGACCTCTTATATGGAAAATGGCAGCTTACGATTCTTCTTTAGTGGAGCACTTCGTACTCTAATTCATGCTAATAACGCAAGCCTGAGATGCCTCAACTAACGCGAAGACTGATCGTGGGTGGCGTCAGCGCGAAGATTCGGACATCATCACCCCTTGATAACGTCACGTGATGTCTCAGACCACCGAAATTTGTGATGTCTTCATGATTCATCACATGACATTGTCACTAGGTAAAAGGTGGACGTATCCCGGATGCAGTGAAAAACCAGTTGAGGTGGAGCAAGCTTTAGAAAGAGGGGGACGAAATAGACATCGACTCAAAATTAAAACACATGGGTTGTCCCTCCCTGACAGGAATCGGTATAACATGAAAGCGAAACGCGTCCTCTCAGAAGTAGTTGAATGTTTATTATAGACTGATGTACGAGAGCTTGCAAAATGTCTATTGGTGTTTGGAAGCTATAGCACTGCTTGATGTGTACGCACCCATGTTGACGCTTGGCGGAACATCTACATCCCGAAACCTAACGTCCATGAACATGATTAGAGCTTTGTGGTAGATGTAGTAATTAACATACACCTGGACACAGCATCTGGCGAATACCGCGCAAAGATAGCGTCAACATGCACATAACAACACTAACTCGACTCTTTCAAGGCGTCGTTATTTGAGGAGAGAGACGAAGGTGTGAGCTCCGTAGTAGTCGGTGCCATTTCACTTGATGCTGCAGGGGCGGAGAAACACCGTTATTCCATTTGGAAGCGGCCCTACGCTGGCAGGTGGCGTAACACGCTGACGCGAAAGGCGAATAGCGTAATTCCGTCGACGCCGAACGGAATCACCGTGGACAGTGCATTTCACCGACCGTAGAGTTTCTTCAATACTGCTGCGAAAACCTCCATTGCGTTGAGACTACGCAAACGCTGGCAATCGGTGCTCATTAGTGTTAGGATGCATTACTCAAGGCCTCCGAGACTGGCTCCGGAAACGCGCCGTTCAGTTCGCATGGGGAGAGCGTAGTCAGAGAGAGCGGCGTGACAGCCAGAAGTGAGTCGGTGATCGGACGCAGAGCTTCTTTACTGAGTCTCGCTATGCCGCGGAATGTTAGAGATAAACCAAAGATCACACCACGGCCGTGCTAGAAATGCGACGGGAACCGCACCGCGCGTCGTGTCTCCCACGGTGGCAGTATACGAGTGTCTGCCCTGTAGTCTGGCCGTGATTTTTTACGTTTGGTGTGTGGAACGCGTCGCGACAGCCGGGAGAGTGTGGCAGAGCGATATCTTTATATGGATGGACGCTATGAGCGACGCTTCGGCTAAAGTAGCCACCCATCATACTACCATAGTACGAAGACCGTACTATGGTAGTATGATGTCCGAATCTTCGCGCTGACGCCACCCACGGTCAGGCTTCGCGTTAGTTGAGGCATCTCAGGCTTGCGTAATTAGCATGAATTAGAGTACGAAGTACTCCACTAAAGAAGAATCGTAAGCTGCCATTTTCCATATAAGAGGTCATCACGTGCTTGTGAAAAGAAAAGCTGAAATATTCAGAAAGATGAATGCTATATCATATGCAATAGCGGCAGATGCATCGCTAGCGTACTTTCAAAACTTGCGCCTAAAACAATTACACCATCTGCCGCTAAAGGGCACCATGAGCCGATGCGAAGCAGTGTTTCGGCACGTCGAGCCCACATTTCACCCGTAGCATTTTCTTGCCGACGTTGCCGTTTGCGCTGGGCTTCCCTAGCCTGGAGCTCGGGGTCCGCTTGCCGACGTTTACGTTGCGCTTCGGCGCGTCGAGCCTTCCGCAGCTCCACCCGCTGCGTTAAGGTATTACTGCAACTGGCGCCGACGTTGACGTTGGAACTCATGGCACCAGCGCAGCCTGAGCAGTGACTGAGCGCGTTTACGACCTAACGCGAGCCTTCTATCTAAACGAGGAGGTGGAGTGGAGAGGGGGGGTGGAGAAGAGGTGTTTGGAGAGGCTTTGCGCATGCGCGGTAAGGGTGGTCACGCCACATATCACCGAATTGAACTTCGCCAGAAGCTGCGTCGCATCTAAAAAACGATTCAGTCATATCTACCCTGCTATGGGAGCACTACGTGTAGCTTTCCGGCTATTAATACTGACAATATTGAGGTAGCGGACCTGTCCGCATCCGCTACCGCCAATGGAGCCAAATCTCTCCCCGAACGGTTACCATTAAGTACACTGGTAAGGCCTTCCATGTTGCACAAGTATTGTCTAAGATTGAACGAATAAATTATGCAAAAAAAATTTTTGAATACAGCAAGCATTGTCCAGTGCGATGAAAACTTTACCACGGTGCACATCTTTTAGGTTATTACTTCGATAACTACCAATCTCTTACAACAACAATTTGTTGTTAATTGTGGAAATTCATATTGACGCCGCAGATTCACTTTGCAGTTTGCTGAGGCGCAGGACGACATTACTGACATAAAACGCTTCTATTCTCGTTAATTAGCATAAAAAGTCACAGTTCCTCCGCAAGGGTGAAGCTATGAATGCGATAGCAAGACACTAATGCTATACGAAGTGAGGCTCGTCAATGGCTACTCTCAGTTTGAACAGCGCTCCTGTTGCAAAGGCGGCCGAAGCAGCGAAAAGAAACTAACGTGCATCAAGTGTCGAGCTGTGACACTTGATAGTTCGCGCTCATCTTCTGTTTGTACATTTAGCGGCGTCCCTTGAGCTCGAGTGACTTTCGTACGCTCCGTAACATGAGTGCGGACATCACGGTGAAAGCTCGAAACATCCCTCTTCCACTCACCACGAGAAAACCACGCGAGCAGACAGCGGAAGGGCAAGGTTCTCCCTGCGCGCAAATATAAGAAGAAGCGAGCGAGCTCGCCGACGACATTTAGATCCGCCGTCGCGCTCCTCGGGATATCTCGCTGGTAGTGAAGAAAGCTTATAGCACCTGCCGTCCCGAGCCGGCCGAGCGGTAAAGGGTGTGTATATAACGCTCGCCGTTAGCTACCTTAAGGATCTGCGCTTTTTGGCGTAGTGGTTAGCGGCACGCACTGCGGAACGAGAAGTCGCTGGTTCTTTTGCGCTTCGGAAGCATTTTTCTGAATTATTTTTCTTTGGGAATTTGATATATATATATATATTATATAATATATATATATATTAATATATATATATATATATATATATATATATATATATATATATATATATATATATATATATATATATGTATATATATACATACCTATACATGTACGGTGCATGACGACGGCGACGGCAAAATCCAGCCGAGACTATCCATATAATTGCTATTGCAATAAAGGAAATGATTCTTCCTTTCCACAGTGCCCTTTCTCTCCCAAGCATCATGGGAATGGGACTGAGGGATAATGTGGATACACTTGGCTTATTTACACATTTCGGTCTATAAGGTCCCACTTCTGTAAACTGAGCTGATGTTTCCATGCTACCGCAGCTTATGCCAACTTTATGTTTGCATGAAAAGGCAGTTGACGAGCGCTTAAGTGCTCTTCACTGTTGGACGCACCATAACACATGTCTTGTTGTTTCCGCGCCAACATTGCTGTTTTTCTCGCATATACTCAGGTGAAGCTCTTGTACGCATGGCCAGAATTGCGCCACGTGTGAAGGACAATGGATAAGGTGGTACTCAGAAGAGACCCTGCAAAAGAGCAGTTGGTACCATAGCACCGGATTAGAAACGTTGGCTCTAACTCACAGAGTTGTTTACTTGAAAGAATGCGAGCTTGGGCGTTTTAGTACTCCATCTTAGCATGCGCGCGGCAGCAGGCTTTCTCGAGGTGTAGTTTTAGGTGCGGAGTGGCCCACCCGTCGGTACTCGGCATACCTTTCAGGTGCGCCGTGACCTACTAATGGGTCACACCTGTGCCGGTGGGACCACCGGTGGGGCGCCTGTGTCTGATTCGCTCAAAAGAGATGGCGCCGCCACCTTTGCGGCTGGCCTTTGGCGCGCTTATTTTAAAGACACGTAGCCATTTTCTGGCTTTTTTCGCGTTATGCTAAGCTGAAATCTAAAGTATCTGGCACCATAAAACACAAACACACGTTCGTTTCCTTATGTTCTTCTTTCCCTTGAGTCCTTAAAATGCATGATGGTCCATGAGTCACGCTAGAATGTTTGGGAGCAGCAGGAAGAACGAATGTGTACTGATTCGGCTGAAACGTATTTCAAAAACTAAGGCAAAACGGTGGCGAGCAGCACAGTCGAGAAACAGGCCGCCACTCCGCTCCTTAAAAACAACATATCCGTTCCACGTCGAATGCAATAAAAATATATCTATTGTTTGCATTCTCAAACCTTAGACGGCAGCACGTGATGGAGGGCTTATGAGCGTGGGTCAGCGGTGGGTCGCACCACACGCAGCATGAAAGCGTTTTCATTCAGTGCGTCGTGGGTCACCGGTGGGTGATGGAATCTAAGGCCATAAAGTATTCTTGTGATTAATTACAACAACCTTGCAGCAAGAATCGCACCTCTGCGTTCAAGTGTGATGAAGTTATCGCAGTAGCAGGCAGACGCGTGCTCCTAACATCGCGGCCGCATAGGAGGAGCAGAGGCCGTGACCCACCGGTGACCCACGCCGCAGTGAACGTGTTAACGCATTCCTTGCGTCAAGATGGTCCATTTCGTATCGAAGGAACACGTACGGAGCTATTTCTTTTTTATCATTGCACACAAACGAGTTTTATTTAAGTTTAAAAATCACAGCATATCCACGGGGTGAATGATGATGAGTGGGGCGAAGCTACGGAGGGAATCATCTGTAAACCGTGAAACTCTTCCGTGAAATGCGCCCAGTACATAATATAAAGAGTGTGAAACATCGTGTATATATTAAACATCAAACTTTTATTGTACTGTTGGTTTACGTGGTCCCTTCATTATCACTTGTGATCGGTGAAATGCAAGGAAGAAGTCCGCTCCCGAGCGAAAGAGCGACCGCATTCCCCGCTCGCCCTGTGCGAATTAAAGGCAAGGCTAGAGGGAAGACAGGACGCGCGTTCCACGGACGCGAGGTCGGTAGCATGCCCAACGAAAGCCAAACGGAACGCGATCGTGCAAGTGCTCCGGCTTCGCATCGCCTCATGGTTTCCATTTAGCGTCCCAAAACCAATATATTGCTCAAGGTGTGCCTTGCGTTTTTCGTAGAAATAATTTCTTATCATGTACATTAAGACGAAAAGTTGAAAGCTCACTAGAGTGTATCGCCCGCAAGGTATGTCTTTTAGTGTGATTTAACTCTCGTACGGCAGGGTCCTCGCGCCGTGGCCGGTCCACCTCGCCCGTTGACGATCGGGCCGAGGTGGCTACATACAACTACTACTACTACTACAATTTAAGAAAACATCTGGCGTTCTTTCGTTCTGCTTTTACAAACATCTGGCGTCTTTCGTTGGTTTATTTCATCAATCAACGGCGTTTTGAACAAAATTTTTATTGTTTAATCACGCACAGGAGAAACTCTCACCAGGCACTACCTTGGAGGTAAACAATGGCTGCTAATGGGAATGAGAGACAGAAGAAGTCGGCTTTTAGCTAACACTTACACTCTCCTTCTTCTAACGTTTCCTACTGGAACATGCCAATGGCTGCTAATGGGGAATGAGAGACAGAAGAATTCGGCTTTTAGTTAACGCGCACGCTGCGAATTTTTTATTGTTCAACAACGCACAGGAGAAATCTCCCACTGGCACCACCTTGGAGGTCAAAGCGTAAGACTTGTTACGGACTACTACGATGACGACGACTACGAGGGACGAACGGGTGCCGCCTTAAGGAGCTTCGCCCCTAAAACTTCCGTGTCGCTGTAATTTTTTACGAAGTGTAAAGTAACAAACGGCCGCTAAACATGGAAGCGAGACGACATGGCCTGCGTTCACTCTCGGCTGTTTCTCGTCTGTTTCCTTCTTTCGGCGATTGGCTATGCCGTACACAAGGCCTGTAGACAGGAATTTTCTTCGAGGGGGGGGGGGGGAGGGCACATACTGAAGACCTTGGCTTTTTCAAAAAAAAGTACCCATTTTTATTATTTATTTTTGATAAAAACACATACTTCACCAAAATTTCGGGGGAGGGGGGCCTTGAGCCCTTAGCCCCCCCCCCCTGGCTACGGGCCTGCCGTACACGTGAGTGGGCTTTTATTCTAGAATATGATACCCGTGAATGAGATACTTTTATAAACGTTTTGTTTTGAGAGAAGCTTCATTTGCTGAGTCGTATCCGCTGTTTAGCCGAAACATCGCTCAACGCTAGCCAACACAAGTCTCGGAGACACATATACTGTCATTCCCATCGCGGCACAGCGCCCCTTAGGAAATTTGCATAAGCGGTAGCGCCAGATTTCTCTGTAGCTATTATTCTCAGAAACTACATGGACTAACAAGCTCACAACTTAAAACACAGTTATTGCATAGGCGTGATATTCAAAGCGGCAAGAAGGTAGAAGACTACCACGCCCCGGATGTCAAAGTCCTGCCAGAGGGAGACCCTATGAAACAAAGTGTTTTCCACAATAGTTACTAGAGGGAACTCTGGCGCTAGTGTCTATGGGAGCTGCAACGCATGGCGCTTCAGCCAGCACGGTAATGCTTGGTAGTAAACGGATTTCTCTAAACTTCGTTCTTTCGGCTCCGTTTTGCTTTGCGTCGCCTAAATCCGCTTTGTCGAAACGAAGTTCAGCAAACGTCAGCAGTTCCACCTTGTTACAAGCTGCCTCCGGCGTCGCCAGCGCGAAGTCGGCGATGCGAATGACAGCAGATTAGTTCGTTCCGTACGTAAGCGGAGACAGTGAAGAGATCAGAGACGTGTGGATATCTAACAAACAACTTTACTCTAGGGATATTGCAGCGCGAGAAATCTAATACAAACTAACAAAATACGTACAAACTCGATAAATCAGTTTAAAAGAGATAAGGGTTACAAACTATACAAAACTAACAAGCAACAGAACTACATGTGAGAAAGTTCGAGGATATAAACAGGTGAAGGCATACGTGTGATTACCGGCAGCGCTGAGTCCACGACGATCGGATGCGAGCAGTCGTCAGAGTTCTGGCACGACTGCGATGTCGGAGGTGTTGCAACGCTGGTGTTTCCGGGAGGCTAGTGCTCGAAGGTGATCTCGGGAAGGTTGAGCTAACCCGAGAGGAAGTCCCGATGTCTACGTTGCCGACGTTTTATTTCTCGTCACAACTAGACGAGCGGCTAAGTTTAGGTGGCCAGCCGATACAGAGCCACACTGAAAACTTCCAGAAGGGATACTTGTTGATCTGCTTCTACACCATGTTGGTCAGCAACTAGACTGCTTAGCAGGGCAAAATCCTGCGCCTAAATCATCCTCGTGTCCCCTCATCCTCATCCTGGGGGAACAAGGGACCCCTACCTGGGTCCAATCATGCGCGATTCATTGTTAGAAACTCCGCCTTAAAAATACACTGACCACACCCCCTTTTTAATTACGAGAGGGTCCTCAGCTGAGCGAGGGTGACAATCTGTTGGGGCGCTCTCATACGGCTTGTCCACCAACAGTTCTTTCTGACCGTGGAAACGGTCAGCCTGCCCGGTTCTCAGCCTGTGCGTCTCGTAGTCAAAAGCTTCTTCGCGGCCTTCCAAGATTCTGCGAACGCTGCCGTAGGTACAGAAGATCAAACTCCGGTGGCGACGTTCGGCGAAGAACATCCCATTCAGCACTTCCCCGCTCTCTTCGTGAGTACGCGGCGCCCGCCGGTCAGCGGGGGAGTGCGGCGCCGGTTAATTAGCCGTGACGCCGGGTCGCAAAAATGGCCGTCCGTGACACACCTTTTTGGGGTGACCAATTCAAAGTTGGTCACGAAGTTCAAAAGGGTCCATACTTTTATTCGAAACGAACGCCAAAAGACAGCAATAAACAACGTCACCAGTGCGTTAGAAGCCGTAAGCATGAAGATATATATATATATATATATATATATATATATATATATATATATATATAATATATATATATATATATATATATATATATATATATATATATATATATATATATATATATATATATATATATATATATTACGAATAACTTTACGGTATCTCATTGCCACTGAAACAACTGTGTGGTTACCTAGTGTCACACATGCCGCACATACCTAGAACTAGTAGTAAAACTTCCCAATACTGTCTCCTGAAAAAAAAGCTGTCACTCTTCCACGCTACCACTTTTCCGAAGGTAAAATATAAATAAAGAAGGGAACGTACGGGTGGGAAACCCTAATTAATATTTAAGGACAGGCGTAACCACCAACTGTGTAAATAGTTATCAACCATCTGGATTGACCCAGTGACAAAGACCAAGGAAGCACGTTTCAGCATCGCTGTTTACTCATCTGTAGGCAAAGCTAGGGCAGTGATTTTTGCAATATGTCTACGCCACTTCAAATTACGTACGCTAAGAAGCCTGTACCTAGTGGGCACGTTTTTGAAATTATTTTTGGAACGTCTTGGTCTTATTTTGTTATTTGTGTGATAATGAAAACTGCGTCTTCTATGATCGACCAGATCAAGAGCTAGGGAGTGCCGGAAGATGTGCTTGAGCGCCAACACTTTCTCCTATACACACGTTATGATTATACTCAGAAGTTAGTAAGTGCAGCCGAATAATATCTTCGACGGCCCTTCGCAAGATTTTCACTGCTAATTCACTAGCAACAGGGCCTATTCAAGAACATTAAGGCAAAGGTGCTGAGTTTACCTCCTCGTCGTGGCCGTTCTGTGACGCCTCTTATTGGAACGGTTGTGTACTACGTGCTCAGAACACACTCACTGTTCAATTATGCGTCATTAGGTGTAATGGGATACATCCCCACAAAGATTTCATGAGATAGTAGACAGGAGAAAGCTGCCTCTGTAGCTTCATTTTCATATTCTAATGCATAAGTAGGCAACACTGTACAAGGCGGTACAGTGTATTGTGCTAGTTTCTACAAGTGTAGTGCTATTTTGTACAACTAGACAAATTGCATTGTACTAGCTTGCAAAAATCACATTCGTTTACCCCTGCTTCCCTGCTGGCTATTGTACTGATGAGCCAGATAGATTCCCTTGCGGCTTGTCTTCCTTTTTCGATGGTGACATCATTACGTTTGGTTTTCTTGCACGTACATTACTTGTGGTTTTCTTGCACGTACACGCCTAAGATGCTTAGAGTGGTCACTTTTTTTACGAGTTTTCCTTCTACCGGGATATTCATAACGGGACGGGGAAGTATGCCGCTTTTTTGTTACTTGAAATGTCACGCCTGATCAAAAACTCGGATTTAGGCAGTGAGCAGGTGAGACCGAAGGTCGCCACATGGCGTACTATGATATCGTCTGCCCGTTACAAGGTCTCTTATAAGTACCACGCTGTTGCTTGTTCGTCACACGTGGTGCCATTCGACGTTCGCATACAAGACACACACGTGAGTATCCGCATCAATGAAAATAACAAAGTTGGTGTGAAAAGAACAAGATATGTGATAAGATGCACCTAACAGTAAGGAGCACGTAGCGTCCATCATCTGCATTTCGCTGTAAACATAAACTCGGCAAAAAGCTGCACTAGCATGGAATCGTCAGGTCAGCTTACAGAATGGGGACCTTATAGACCTAAATATATAAATAAGCTAAACAAAAAAGAACTGTTTGGACGGAAATTATCATTATGTTCTGATGCTAATTAGGCAGCACGAAACAGCGCTTTATGTTATCTTGAGAAGGTGTGTTCTCCGCCGCCTTAGCCAAATAGAATGTGAAAGGACGGATTCAAGATGAAGTTGCATTGTTAACAATAGAACAATTAGTCTTTATTCAAGGAGAATGGTACTTAACGAAAAAATTAGGCAGATCCCACGGACCGTGGGAGTCGACGTTATGCGAAGCATGTGGCGGGTAGGTGACTGTGGCGTAACTTTTTTTACTTAGCGACACGTTACAAAATGTCGCTAAAGATTTGTATAAATTTTATACGCACAGGTATATATGTTGAAGAGACGCATATGTGTTATATAACAAGTTGCTTACGGTTAGGTAACGCTGCCAATGGCACGCACGTACGTTTCACGAACCCGTGTTGTTGTGTGCAAGAAGTTCTTGACAGTTCTTGAACAAGGGCATCATCACCATGATCAGTGAGCACCAACAGCTGGTCATGACATGTTAGAGGATCCGGTCGTGATCGTGGTGACGAGGGGTCCATGTGTAGTGAAGTATGTGGTATAGTAGAGCTGTTGGAATTCGCGGATGCCTCGGTCATTTCGCCGACAAATTTTCTGTCGACAGAGCCGGCGAAATGTTCGAACCTGAAGCCACCCTTCGCGTTGGTGAGGTATAGGCCGTTGAGACTGGTTGGCCTGCATAGTACTACGTAGACCAACATCAGTGGATGGCGCTTGTCGTATTCGTAGACTACCTAGGAGTATGTGGCCTACGTAGCCTAGTCTACAAAGCGGCTGTCAATCAATCTGGCATCATCTTCGGTCAGCATGAGGCCATCTCGCAGCCTCGTAAGAAACGAAGACGACACTACGTCGTTCTGGTGGGCGAAGTGCACTTTACGGTGCGGTGATGTGGATTCCATATGTAACTTTCGTTAATGTATTCCTCCGGGGTCGAGCAGTGCTTCAATATAGCTTGCTGAATTACTGAAATACAAACGTAATGTTCATTAGACTGCTATAAAAGCGGAGCCAACACTGAAATAGAGATGTTAATCTGATATGACGCCTGCATCGTAGGAGTACACATCGTAGGAGTATCATGTAGTGTTTATTGCTTTCTTGTAAAATTAGATAGCCAGCACCACAACCACAAGTGACGTTGCGCCGACATTACCCCTGCGTAGGCTGTTTTTCCGAACCAGTTTATAGACCTGGCGTGGCTCAGTGGTAGAATACCTGATAGCCACGCACAATGCTTGGGTTCGATTCCTGCTGGGATCCTGACTTTCATTTTTTTTTCATTCGTTGAGTCAATGCTGCCGATGTTGGTTTTCCTTAACGCTCTAGCATTTAAGTTACCAATGTCTGGTCTCGCCGTTCCTGGGTAGATATAAACTGTCAATCACCTGTGGCGCATACCCGTACACCGCGGTCCGTGGTAAACGGGTATCTGCCACACGTGTCTAGTGTAAAGGGTTTGACGACGTACGCGACAGGATTTTAAGGTTATTCATGTCATGACCCGGCAGTCATATTCGTCGAATCCTCTTACCCTCCCATGCAAAGTTTGGTCTACACCAAGTTAAGGAGGCGATCATGAGAGCACCCAGACGTAGGCGGCTAGATAGATAGATAGATAGATAGATAGATAGATAGATAGATAGATAGATAGATAGATAGATAGATAGATAGATAGATAGATAGATAGATAGATAGATAGATAGAAACGCTCAAAGTGCCAGAGGTTCGCTAAGAAATGCTTCGCATTTAATAAAAGCCTAAAAGATGTGATTCTTGGTTTTGTTGTTATCGCACATATGAAGCCTTGCTTTCTTGAACCAATTTTTTGCACATAATATATTCGTGGAAAGTTAGCAATACTTGTGCTTCTTGCGATGCCCTCTCAGTATGGGTGATCGTGTGCGTTCGTTGAGTTATTTGCCTCCATTGACTCCGTGGTGCTGTGGTGCCATCAACTTTCGAAAGTCCACCAGCGATGCATCTGTCGCTATTTTATATGCTTCAGCACATACTTTGTATAAATCCCCTTCAGTCACGGTGTACACAATCGTGTATGCGAACTTTGGAGGCGCTTCACACGCCGGGTCTTTCTTCAATTGGCCTGAAACTCAGTGTGCACATTCTTACAGGCTTCCTGAGCAGACAACTAGCGGTCATTTACCTTAATTGTCCTATGTCTTGCTGCAGAGGATCACTTTGCTGGAGACACTACCATGTTAGGCGATCGTTCGACGTGCCGCGTTCGAGGACCAACGTCAAGAGTTTTTTTTTTTCTCCGCTCGAAGCGAATACAACCAAAAAACAAACTGTGCATGCATTTAGGACTTAATATTTTATTCTTTTTATGCAAGTATTGAAGCTGATTGATGGCAGAACAATTAGATAGTTAGTTACACGCTAATTAACAATAATTACTGAAACTCACACAAAACAACACATTCTTTCATTTTCTTTCTGGGAATGTAATACGGAATGTCTTCGCATTATGCCACGCGAATTTGACGCATTTTCAGGCAGTGCATCATAATTCGTGACTGAAGGGGATAAAACGTTCTAAATATGTGGCATTTCGCTCTATAAAGCATGCGATGAATTCCTGCGCGGAAAACGGCAGCTCACTTTAGCGGAGTGCTTCGTACTCTTAAGGTACATTCACACCGAAGGCGGGGCGGCAAAGCGGTCAAGCGGGCTTTTCAAGGCGGCGAGGCGGCGAGCGCGCGTGCCTGTTCAGACCGCATGGCTCTCTTGGCTGCCCGCGCGGCCGAGGAGGTGGGGCCTCTCGCGCTTTAGCGCACGTGTCGCTATCACGTGGCACGGCTTCTCCCAAAGAGACACCCGCACCACCGCCGCGCCACCGCCGCAGCGCGTTCTGATTGGCTGCGGCAAAGCGGCGAGTAGCGGCGAGCGGCAAAAAATTGGTCCGAGAGCGATCGGACCTGCCGCCTCGTTTTCCGCCCCGCTTTCGCCGCCTGGAGAGGAGGTTTTGCCGCTTTCCGCCTCACCGCTTTGCCGCTTCGGCCGCCCCGCCTTCGGTGTGAATGAGCCTTTAGCCATGCCCATGGCGAAAGCCTTAGATGCCTCATCGAAAGCGAAAAGTGAGTGCCGGCGTCGCCGGTGTTATCTCGAAGATCCAAGAAATCATCACCCCCGATGACGTCACATGATATCACACTTCCGCAAAATTTGTGATGTCCCCACGATACCATCACATGATATTGTGACTTGGTCAAACGTGGGCCTACCTTAAGATACAGTGCAAAACCAGTTCAGGTGCGAAATGTTTCTATGTCTCCGATCACTGAGGCAGTGCAAAAGCACATTGGGTGTCGAAACTTTCGAAGACGGCAGAGCGTGTAATCCATGCATCGACTGAATAAAAATAAATGCAGAAAGAAGTGGCTCTGACCTTCGAGTCTTACAGCAAAGTTGTCTTACACTGTCTTACAGCAAGGCTGTCTTTATATGTTTTAAATGCGAAGCATTTCTTAGCGAACTTCTGCGACTTTGAGCGTATTTATCTATCTATCTATCTATCTATCTATCTATCTATCTATCTATCTATCTATCTATCTATCTATCTATCTATCTATCTATCTATCTATCTATCTATCTATCTATCTATCAATTATCTATCTATCTATCTATCTATCTATCTATCTATCTATCTATCTATCTATCTATCTATCTATCTATCTATCTATCTATCTATATATCTATCTATCTAGCCGCCTACGACTTTGTGCTCTCCTGGCCGTTTCGTTAATCGGATGTATACCAAAATTGGTGTGTCATAACATGGCCTTATTACGAACATAAATGACAGGTCATATCATGAAAATCATGACACGCATGCCATGAACAACATGATTTACATTCCACGGGCTTTGGGCTCCCTGGCCGCTCCGTTAATCGGATGTGTACCAAAATTGGTGTGTCATAACATGGCCTTATCACGAACATAAATGACAGGTCATATCATGAAAATCATGACACGTATGTCATGAACAGCATGATTTACATTCCACGGCCTTTGGGCTCTTGCGGCCGTTCCGTTAATTTCATGTGTACCAAAATTGGTACGGCGTGGCAAGAGTTCATGACGAACATAATGACAGGTCCTAACATGCAAATCATGACGCGCATGTCATGTGCAGCATGATTTACATGACATGGTCTCGGGGCGCTCGCGGCCGTTTAAATGAAGGGATACATACGAAAACTGGTATGACGAGACATTTCTGTATGAAGAACATAACTGACACGTGGTAACATGAAAATCATGATATGCATGTCATGTATGACATGATTTACATGCCACGCTTATGGCACACTCGCGGCCGTTTCGCTAGGTTGATATTCACCAAAATTGGTACTGTGTGATGTGACTTTATGAAGAACATGAATAACAAGTGGTAGCATGAAAACCATGACATCCATGACATGTATGTCATGATTTACATGCCATGCTCATGGTGCATTCGCGTCCGTTTCGCTTGCGTGATATACACCCAAATTGGTGTTACGCGAGACGACTGTATGACGAACGTATGTGAGACGTGGTAGCATGAAAATCATGACATGCAAGTCATGTACGACCTGATTTACATGCCACGCTCATGATGCGCTAGCGGCAGTTTCAGTAGATTGATATACACCAAAATTGGTATTGCACGATGTGACTGTATGAAGAACATGAATGACAGTTGGTAAGATGAAAACCATGACATGCATGTCATGTATGTCATGATTTAATTGCCACGCTCATGATGTATTCGCCGCCGCTTCGCTAGATCAATGTACACCAAAATTGGTATTGCGTAAAGCGACCGTATGACGAAGGTAAATGAGACGTGGTAACATGAAAATCATGACATGCATGACATGCACGACATGATTTACATGTCATGCTCATGACGCACTCGTGCCGTTTCGCTTGCTTGACATACACCAAAATTGGTATTGCGCGACGCGACTGCATGACGAACGTAAATGAGTTGGTAACATGGAAATCATGACATGCATGACATGTACGACATGATTTACATGCCATGCTCATGGCGCATTCGTGGCCGTTTCGCTAGATTGATATGCACCAAAATTGGTATTGCGCGATGTAACTGTATGAAGAACATGAATGACAGGTGGTAACATGAAAACTATGACATGCATTCCATGTATGTCATGACTTACATGCCACGCTCATGGTGCATTGCGGCCGTTTCGATAGCTTGATATACACCAAAACTGGTATCGCGCGACGTGACTGTATGATGAACATTAATAACAGGTGGTAACATGAAAAACCATAATGTTCATGTCATGTATGGCATGATTTACATGCTCTACTCATGGTGCACTCGCGGCCATTTCGCTCCTTTGATATACACCAAAATTGGTATTGCGCGATGTGACTGTATGACGAACATAAATGAGCTGTCTGAACATGCGAATCATGTTATGCATGTCATGTACAGTATGATTTACATGCCACTGTCATGGTGCGCTTCCGGCCGTTTTGTTAACGTGATATATACCAAAATTGGTATGGCATGACACGAGTGCGTGATGAACATAAACGACAGGTCATGCATTTATATACCAGAATATGCGTTTCATTGGCATGGTGTACATTACATTGTGCATGCATGCGTGCATGGCAAACATGCGATATATGGTGGGCTAGATGCCATGGCATGAATGATTTCATTTGGCGCAAAGACAAACAAGGCGATGTATGCAGCTCTTTGCTGGCTGCTTCGCATTACATCGATTCCCACAGTGCGTGGGATCTGCCGAATTTTTTTTTTGTCTCAAAGCACCAGCCACATTGTTCTGCTAGGTCCTTGTCGTCATAGCCAGCGCCGCGATGGCGTTTCTGCCACAGGCGTATTATGCTATCTAGCGGTACGGACATGAGCTGCTACGGGGCTATCCTAAGCGATGAAACTGATAAGTTCACTGTAAGCCGTTTTATTTGGTAACCTTATTGGTGAAAACATTGGTGGACTTACATCATTACGCATATAAATACTTATTATATCGACATCTCGCACACCTCACAATAGGTTCAATTCGTGGTTTGCGAAATAAAAACGCTTACGTCAATGACAATAGGACATTAAGTTTGTCAACAGGACCTCACTTTCCTGATTTTTTGTGGCAACTCAAGCGCTGATACCATGCATTCTAGTCATTTACTTTATGTTCTTCGGTCGAACAGATAATAGGCGGGTCCCATAAACTAGAAACGCGAGAAACGTGACTAGAAGCGTGACTGAAGTTGTAGCGGGAACTGGGAGAGCGTGATGGCTACATCGCTGTTTGAGCCCGATGATATTTTCGGGGCGAAGCACCTTAGGGTCTCGGCGTGTCTGCATGCATCATGCATCGTCATTTACTGGAGGGACGGTTTATTTGTTGAGGGCAAGAGAGGGCACCACCGCCCCAGCTCTCGCCGTGTGGCGAGAGAGAGCAAATGGCGCGCGTTGACAATGGAAACGCTCTTTCTGCGATGAACGCTGAACTACGAACACGCAAGCAACGAGAACGCGCCCTCCACCACGAGAGACTACGCCGACTCAGGCAGCGTCTGCTGTCGAGTTTCTTGATTGGAAAAACAGACAGCTCGCGCTGCACAAGCGTTCGCCGGCCACCCCGTACACATAGGCACTCTATCCTGACATCCAATGTTGTGCCGGCGGGAGAATTCTCTTGTGCGTAGTTGAAGACTGAAGATTCGCAGCATGCACATTAAATAACAGTGGACTGCGGGTCTCTGTGTGTAATCTTTCTTCGGTCTCTTATTGCACATTATCAGTGATTTTGCTGTGGGCAACACTGGCGCACAATGCATCCTTCGCCCCTTCACAGGTTTCATGTTAGTGGAGCTGAAACACCCTTCCCTACATGCTTTGCCCGTCCCCAATTTTCTCGCAGTGTTCATGTCGAGGAAGTGATCTCATAGAGTTTCCCTGTCACTTTAGTGTCACGCCAGCGTGCATGAATCGTCCCGCTTCTAGACGTAAAGAGAGATTTCAGAAACTAATATCGTAAAACACAGCCGAAATTATAAGCTAAGTCACATATACCATCTGCGTATACTGCTTGTGAATGTGCTTTTATAGCAGTGTGCCAAAGATTTTGAAAACTGTTCTCCGGCGTCTATATTTTCCATTGCACCTAAAGAGCAAGTTCGCATTTTATTGCAAATTCAGTACTCTGACCGTGACATCAGGGCGGAAAGGTTATCGAACGCTCACGAGTCTCTAGAGAGTTTGAGAATTGAGGCCCCAAGGAGCTTGGGGACCCAACAAGCTTGCGAGCCGCCAGGGCGCATGCGCAGGACGCAAGCCACCCTTGGGCTCTTGCGCTCGCGTTGACCCAAGACGCAAAAATTGAAAACTAGCGTGGGGCACCAAGGCGTCTTGGGTCACCAGCGAGAAGAGACAGACGCAGCGCGGGCCACGGCGCAGTATGGCCCGCGTCTCGCATTGTTTTAAGTTTCGTCACGCGTGGCGCTCCGTGCGCTTGACCCAACGCAGCCTGCGTTGGCCCAATTCTCAAACTCTGCTGATCATCCGAACGCAAGAGCAGGCTGCCCAACGCTGCTTGGGGGCCCAGCGTCTTGGGTCCCTAATTCTCAAACTCACTACTGTCTTAGACCTCACATTGTGCTGCGGCCAATGCGAAGTGAGAGTTGTAAAAGCGACAACGTGCTGTGCAGGAAAGGGCAAGAAAAAAAATACTAGGTGTGTTCTGAGGCCCACAATAAAAATTATTTTCTTGCATAATAATACCTTAACATTAGCTCACTTCGGAGCAATGAAATCTTTACTCCTTTGCCGCAGACCAAGTATATTCGCTAGGTTATGAAGCGGCAGAAAGAACTGCGTGGCAAATGCAATACGCAGCAGAATTTTCTCTCGCTTCCCATTTTTTTTTCAGGGTGTATCGAACTAAATGTTTGCGGATTTTTTTAGAAACGTGCACTATCTGGAGACCCAAGCTAGCAGAATGACAGATAGGTGGGCGAGTTAGTTGGATTCCTAATGATGTAAAGTGATGCAACGCTAGAACGAATGCAAAGGACAAGATGAAGACAGGACAGTGCAAGGACATGCGCTGTCCTGTCTTCATTTCGTTCTTCGTATTTGCTCTAGCGCTGCCCCTTTCAGATCTTTATGAACCAAACTAATATCAAGAGTGGGAGTTTGCTTTAATGAAAAACCGTGAATTTTGATATGTTTTCTCGTTCTCTGAGAGATAGAACGATAGCTCATCAGAAGGGAGAGCGGTCAACCTGAGACATTGTGCTCTATCGTGCTGCTCTGCACAGAGGAGAATGGAAAGGGGAAATAAATAGTGATACTAAGGAAGAAGTGGTGCGTATATGCAATAACCACGTAACATGGCCGTTTCGTTACAGTCTGGAGTCCGTTCCTGTGCTCTTAAAGAAATATACGACTGCCCTTGTGGCAGTTGTTGGCATTGTGTGAATATACCTTACACACAAAAAGCCCTATCACCTAGTGTTGCCATGCTGACTCATACCAGCGTCGAAGCCAACGTCTTCCGCTGCGAAGCATAAAGTGGGCAATCACAAAATGGATGTGTTTTTGTAGCACACACTTGGCAGCGTTCATAGTTCGGGCTGCCCGTACGGCTGATGAGGTGCGCGTAGCGGTGAGTTAATGCAATGCCCAAATGAATTTGGTCTTGCAAACTGGCGTGGCGTCGCATTTTCTAGCCGGGAACAAAGTCGTTTTAACATGAAAGTGTTTTATGCCGGAGTCCTCCAAGACTTTCATGACGTAGCTCCGTCACGGAAATACGTCAGCAAAATGAACCCCATCAGATTGCAAAGAAAAAACAGTTACATTGACAGGAGTCAAACGCACGACCTCTCGGTCTGCGAGGATGGCTGGCGGGCGTTTAAACCACTGCGCTGCCACCAAACACATAAAGGAGGCTACAAGAACGAGCCTTTTATCTTTCACACTTTCCTCTCACAGTGCCCTTGGTTTGAGGGGTGCCGTCGCCTTCTGGACGCTGACATCCCAATCTGGAAGCGGTAGAGGGAAGTAATGCGTTGCCTCTGCGATTAGCTCCGGCGACACGTCGCTGTCCAATAGGAGAAGCGTACATTCGTCAAGGCGTTACCACACTGCGAGGTGGCAGCTTTAGCCCAAGCCTCGTTCATAGCATTCATCCATATTGAAAAATACCTATCCGACGCTCGCCTCGCTGTCGCACCGCTTTCCTTAATTCCTCGCCCTCTGATACCCCACAAGTATACGCCCCTCCCGACAAACGCCTAACAGGAGAGGAGGCAATAAATTGGACAACAATTCAAACTGGGGTTTATCCCCACTTAAAAAGATTACACGCCATGTTCCCTACGTGTTATCGAAGTTCCTGCCCCTGGTGCGGAGGAAGCCCTACACTCTATCACATTACCTGGGGCTGCTCTAAACACCCCCCACACCTGACACACACAGGCACGATACCAACACACACGTTGGAGCAGTGGGAGGCGCGACTGTCCAGCTCAGACCAGGTTGAACGGGCGGCCAAGGCCAGTGGGGCCCTCGACTAGGGCTCCCCCCAAAAGAATTTTTTATTGTAAATAAAGTTTATCTCTCTCTCTCTCTCTCGCCCTCTGAGAATTAACGCCCAGGCTAGAGGGAAGACACGACACTTGTCTCGTTTCTCTTCGCGTTTTACGACGCTTTGAAGGAGCGTATATCGAGTATCATGGTTTATCATGCGCTTACTGAAGTCATCTTTGCGCGGAATTCGCCATATCCAGTGTCCAGGCATATGTTGACCACGTCAGCTAGCAAGGTTTGAACCGTGATCATGGGCGTTAGTTGTCGAGACGGAGATGTGCCACTAGGCGTCAACGTGGGTGAGTCCACCTCAAGCGATGCTGTATGTGTAAACCAGAATAGATATTATACAAGCTCTCGTATATCAAAGCACCATAACCAATCAACCACTTCTGTTACGACACATTTTACTTTCGTGTAATAGGCACCTTGCAGTCGAGTTTTCCATTGTGACTGCAGCGGCAGAACGCGCAACCTAGCGGATAAAAAAAATTCGGCAGATCCCACGCACTGTGGGAATCGATGTAATGCGAAGCAGCCAGCAAAGAGCTGCATACATCGCCTTGTTTGTCTTTGCGCCAAATGAAATCATTCATGCCATGACATCTAGCCCACCATATATCGCATGTTTGCCATGCACGCATGCATGCACAATGTAGTGTACACCATGCCAATGAAACGCATATTCTGGTATATAAATGCATGACCTGTAGTTTATGTTCATCACGCACTTGTGTCATGCCATACCAATTTTGGTATATATCACGTTAACAAAACGGCCGGAAGCGAACCATGACAGTGGCATGTAAATCATACTGTACATGACATGCATAACATGATTCGCATGTTCAGACAGCTCATTTATGTTCGTCATACAGTCACATCGCGCAATACCAATTTTGGTGTATATCAAAGGAGCGAAATGGCCGCGAGTGCACCATGAGTAGAGCATGTAAATCATGCCATACATGACATGAACATTATGGTTTTTCATGTTACCACCTGTCACTAATGTTCATCATACAGTCACGTCCCGCGATACCAGTTTTGGTGTATATCAAGCTATCGAAACGGCCGCAATGCACCATGAGCGTGGCATGTAAGTCATGACATACATGGCATGCATGTCATAGTTTTCATGTTACCACCTGTCATTCATGTTCTTCATACAGTTACATCGCGCAATACCAATTTTATTGCATAGCAATCTAGCGAAACGGCCACGAATGCGCCATGAGCATGGCATATAAATCATGTAGTACATGTCATGCATGTCATGATTTCCATGTTACCAACTCATTTACGTTCGTCATGCAGTCGCGTCGCGCAATACCAATTTTGGTGTATGTCAAGCAAGCGAAACGGCACGAGTGCGTCATGAGCATGACATGTAAATCATGTCGTGCATGTCATGCATGTCATGATTTTCATGTTACCACGTCTCATTTACCTTCGTCATACAGTCGCTTTACGCAATACCAATTTTGGTGTACATTGAGCTAGCGAAGCGGCGGCGAATACATCATGAGCGTGGTAATTAAATCATGACATACATGACATGCATGTCATGGTTTTCATCTTACCAACTGTCATTCATGTACTTCATACAGTCACATCGTGCAATACCAATTTTGGTGTATATCAATCTACTGAAACTGCCGCTAGCGCATCATGAGCGTGGCATGTAAATCAGGTCGTACATGACTTGCATGTCATGATTTTCATGCTACCACGTCTCACTTACGTTCGTCATACAGTCGTATCGCGTAACACCAATTTGGGTGTATATCACGCAAGCGAAACGGACGCGAATGCACCATGAGCATGGCATGTAAATCATGACATACATGTCATGGATGTCATGGTTTTTATGCTACCACTTGTTATTCATGTTCTTCATAAAGTCACATCACGCAGTACCAATTTTGGTGAATATCAACCTAGCGAAACGGCCGCGAGTGCGCCATAAGCGTGGCATGTAAATCATGTCATACATGACATGCATATCATGATTTTCATGTTACCACGTGTCAGTTATGTTCGTCATACAGAAATGTCTCGTCATACCAGTTTTCGTATGTATCCCTTCATTTAAACGGCCGCGAGCGCCCCGAGACCATGTCATGTAAATCATGCTGCACATGACATGCGCGTCATGATTTGCATGTTAGGACATGTCATTATGTTCGTCATGAACTCTTGCCACGCCGTACCAATTTTGGTATATATGAAATTAACGGAACGGCCGCAAGAGCCCAAAGGCCGTGGAATGTAAATCATGCTGTTCATGACATGCGTGTCATGATTTTCATAATATGACCTGTCATTTATGTTCGTGATAAGGCCATGTTATGACACATCAATTTTGGTACACATCCGATTAACGGAACGGCCAGGGAGCCCAAAGCCCGTGGAATGTAAATCATGTTGTTCATGGCATGCGTGTCATGATTTTCATGATATGACCTGTCATTTATGTTCGTAATAAGGCCATGTTATGACACACCAATTTTGGTATACATCCGATTAACGAAACGGCCAGGAGAGCACAAAGTCGTAGGCGGCTAGATAGATAGATAGATAGATAGATAGATAGATAGATAGATAGATAGATAGATAGATAGATAGATAGATAGATAGATAGATAGATAGATAGATACGCTCAAAGTCGCAGAAGTTCGCTAAGAAATGCTTCGCATTTTAAAGCAATATTGAGATGGGGTTGGTTAAAACAGAACGCGATCAGCGCCTCTGCCTCCCTTCAAGAGTGGGCGGAGTATAACCAGGCTAAGGGGACGCATGCACGGGTCTGTTTTCTGCGTACACTTAACGGTCAATGTCAGCGAACTTGCGACGGGCCAGTGCGAGCAACGCAGCTCCCTCTGGTAAGTGGACGGTGCCTGTACCGATTCCTATGAGTAAGGGATCAGCCATCTTTTTTCTTGTCATCTGAATTTACGTAGCTAGCAGGCTAATACAAAAATTTTGAAATTCTCTCAATAGATGCCCAAGCAGTACCTGTGTAGTTTGTAAGCACAGCCTTAAAGATTGAAATGCGAGAACGGATTTCAAATAAATATGTATATTATGAAAAATTTCATAAATGCAAGCGAAATGTGAGAGGGTGCCATGGCAGTGATGAATTCTGAATGAGAAAATTTTTTCGGGAGTGCTCTGTGAAATACCCCAAATGCCTCAGCTTTATCATAAAAATCTGAAATCGCCGAGCGCCACAACGGCGGCTCTCATGCATAAAATGACTCAAAGCAGTTGAGGTAGATAAGTAGTGGCATTCTAATGCCTGCGGGATGTCAACAGCAAGACCCCACTGCGCGGGAACGCGCTTGCAGACGCCGATGATCAATATGGCTATGGTGTCCGGTGGTTGTATGGCGTACGCCCGAGGTGAACTCGTCGAGGAGAAATACATATATGGTGCATGGGAAGGGTCAGGTGAAAAATAGCCGGCGTGCGAGCGAAAAACAAACACAAGAATAGCAAAGCAAAAATTAGCGTACCTTGCACTGGAGGCGCAATAGTAAAGAGACAGCGGAGCTGGTGGGCACTTGATAGTCCTGGCTGTTGCTGTTTTCGTGTTTTGCAAGTTTCCTCTTTATGATGCCTCTATTTTTTCTCTTTCTCTCTTGTCCCTGCATTTTATATATGTTTTTCCCTCCGCCTATTTTCATTTCTTTCTTTTTCTCTCTCTATCTCTTTCTTACTCTTTTGCGGACTTTTTTTTTCTTTCTCTTTCTTCCTTTTGTTCCTCACTCCCTCTCTCTGTTTTTCTCGCATGCTGTTTCTTTCTACCTCTTTCTCGCGCTCTTTAATGCCTTCTCTTTCTTTGATTCTCTATGTTTCTCTCTCTTTCTTTCATTCACTTCCTTTCTCTCATTCTTTCTCTTTCGGCCTTTCGTTCTGTCTCTTTCTCTCTTTCTGTACTATCCTTTACTCTCTCCGCTCCTTGTTTCTCTCCTCTTCACCTTCACTTCCCTTTGCTAGTCTCTTGCTGTGCTATACAATACAAGGCTATGTTATGCTTTGCTAGCATGCATGCATAGCCCAGTGGTTAAGACGCTCGCCTTCGGATCCTGTGTACGCGGTTTAAAATCACACCGCACGAAGAAACTTTCTAAGTGCGGAGAAGTTTAGAGGCCCGGGCTGGCGTACACTGTCATAGGCTGTCGTCGTCGTCTCATGCGCTTGGCGTCGCGCAGGCAAAACCACGTATAGCACAGCCATGCATAACATAACCATGTAAAGCAAGAGTGCGGGAAAGGAAAGTGAAGGTGGGAATAAATGATGTGGGGTGAGGTGGAGGGAATGGAGGAGAGAGGGCGCCACTGCATTCCAAATGAACGTTTAGAAAGCCAGTCAGCGCTTGCCCGTGAACCCGGGCGTCGCTGAAGGGCAGGCGTACGACCGCTCCGCCCTTCCTACAGCTTGCACTCTAAATGCAACTGTATACGTTTCCCCCACCCTCTAGAATTTCTCTGGTTCTCTGGTTTAGATGCGAAGCAGCTTTTGCGCTGGGCTTTGTCCGTAGTTCTACAGGCGACCATCCGTTTTCTAAAACCTACCATAGCCATCTCTAACATATTGTCGCGGTGCACCGTAAACGAACAACCAAGGTGTTTAGCTGAAGAGCAAACAGCCCGTTTTATGCAGCAACATAGACAAGAACATAGACACAAAAACACGTCTTCTTCTTCGGTCAAAGTCCCGTTCCGCGAGACTGTCAAAGCGCATATCATCTTCGTTGTCTGCAGACAGCGGGCGCGGCATTTTCGTCGCTCTAAAAGAGCGCTGCCCCGATGCTACAGTCGGTTCAGTTGTGCATAAAGGCGCTTTGTACAAGTGACAGTCGCTCGCAATGTCACTCGCTAACCTACGGCTTTATGCGCACTACGTGCACAAGTTCAGGTCGGTGCTGGCGACGCCTTGTACAGTGGGGGCTGTGGGACTACCTCATTGGTGACGTCACTTAGTCGTCGCAGCACTCGATAAGGTCCGAAGTATCTTCTAAGCAGCTTTTCGGATAGTCCCCGTCTTCGGACAGGCGTCCACACCCATACCCTGTCGCCGGTTTCGTAGGTTTCAGGTGTATGACGCAGATTATAGTGACCTGCGTCGTGCTGGCTTCCTCCGCGCGTTGAGTAAATACGTCGGCACTCGTTTCAACGTCGTCGCATTCGTGTGGTAGCATCGCGTCCAGCATTGTCCTTACTTCTCGTCCAGGGATTTGATAAGCGCGCCGGCGTTATCCTACCTATCATGCAAACGATGTGCATCCCATAACGGGCGACTCCGTAACTCGTCGCCGCCAATATGGCATTCCTCCGGCCACTTGCATACCTTTGAACATGGTTCACATGACACCTTTCAGCTAAGTCATGAATAAGACCTTCAGCCCGCCTTTTCGGCTCCTTGTAAAATCCGTGCCATGTGTCAGGCGGCACGATGTGGCCACCAGAGTGTAGGAACGCTGGTGCTTATCTCATCATTTACTTGACAAGCGCCTCGTAATGTTGCAAATATACGCCAGTTATGCTCCCCCTCCTTACACTCATGTCATGCCATAGAAATCTTTATATAATGTTAGCGAAACGAGCACGGGCTCACAAATATGCAGATAGATAGATAGATAGATAGATAGATAGATAGATAGATAGATAGATAGATAGATAGATAGATAGATAGATAGATAGATAGATAGATAGATAGATAGATAGATAGATAGATAGATAGATAGATAGATAGCCCTGCCGCGCTATTCCAGTGTTTGTTGTAGCGCACTCGTTCATCTTTGACGCTGCTTTATTTAACACCATGACCAAGGTAGCCTGAAAGCATATAACTATAAGGACGCGCTCGGAAGACGACGAAGACGTCCTGTTGTGTGTGCGCCCTCATAGCGGCAAATGTGCTTTGGCAAACACACCAACTAGGCGAAGAACAAGTTCTCGTCAAGTAAGGTCGTTGCCTGCTTACCTGTCTTGTGGTTGTGTCGCCTTGGCGCAGGCATCTTTTCAAGCGCGTACGCAAGCCGTCGGTTTTACTAACTCACGCCAAGATGGATTCTCTAGATTGTTAGAAGGTTACTAGAACGAGGTACTTAACTTCACGCCCTGCACAGGTCTGGCTTTATTATCTTGCAGCCGTGTTTCGAAGTTTAATTTCAGTGTTGTGGGTCTTGTCATCGCTCGATTAGTTCTCCTTGTATAACATGTCTACGCACGGGCGCTAGCATCTCGTCGTGCTTGTAAACATGTCAATATTTTAAATGCGAAGCATTTCTTAGCGAACCTCTGGCACTTTGAGCGTTTCTATCTACGTATCTATCTATCTATCTATCTATCTATCTATCTAGCCGCCTACGTCTGGGTGCTTTCATGATCGCCTCCTTAACTTGGTGTAGCCCAAAATTTGCATGGGAGGGTAAGATGATTTGACGAATATGATTGCCGGGTCATGACATGAATAACGGTAAAATCCTGTCGTGTACGTCGTCAAACCCTTTCCACTGGACACGTGTGGCACATACTCGTTTACCACGGGCCGCGGTGTACGGGTATGCGCTACAGATGATTGACAGTTTATATCTACCCAGGAACGGCGAGAACAGACATTGGTAACTTAAATGCTAGAGCATTAAGGAAAACCAATATCGGCAGCGTTGACTCAACGATTGGAAAGAGTGAAAATTAGGATCCCAGCAGGAATCGAACCCAAGCATTCTGTGTGGCAATCAGGTATTCTACCACTGAGCCACGCCAGGTCTATAAACTGGTTTGGAAGAACAGCCTACGCAGGCGTAATATCGGTGCAACGCCAATTGTGGTTGTGGTGCTGGCTATCTAATTTTACAAAAAAGCAATGAACACTACATGATACTCCTACGACGTCTACTCCTACGATACAGGCGTCATATCAGATTAACGTCTGTAGTTCCAGTGTTGGCTCCGCTTTTATAGCAGTCTAATAAACATTACGTTTGTATTCCTATGATTCAGCAAGCTATATTGAAGCATTGCTCGACCCTGGAGGAATGCATTAACAAAAGTTACATATGATATCCACATCACCGCAGCGTAATGTGCACTTCGTCCACCAGAACGACGCAGTCTCCTCTTCATTTCTTACGAGGCTGGGCGATGGCCTCATGCTGACCGAGGATGATGCCAGATTGATTGACAGCCGCTTTGTAGACTAGGCTACGTAGGCAACATACGCCCCGGTAGTCTACGAATACGACAAACACCATCCACTGATGTTGGTCTGCGTAGCACTATCCAGGCCTAGCAGCCTCGACGGCCTGTACCTCACCAACATGGGCGTGCGCACAGGGGGGGGGGCAGGGGGGGCGGCCGCCCTCCTTATTCAACTAAGAGGGGGGGGCGCAAAGTCAGCCCTCCACATTGAGATAATAGGGAGGGGGGCAATATCAGCGCCATACAATGACATAATTGGGAGGGGGGCTGCAACAAACCTCCCCCCCCTGAAGGCGAACCTTGCGCACGCCTATGCTCACCAACGTGAAGGGTGGCTTCAGGTTCCGACATGTCGCTGGCTCTGTCGACAGACGATTTGTCGACGAAATGACCGAGGCATCCACGAATTCCAACACCTCTACTGTACGACATACTTCACTACACATGGACCCCTCGTCACCACGATCACGACCGGATCCTATAACAAGTCATCACCACCTGCTGGTGCTCACTGATCACGGTGATGATGCGCTTGTTCAAGAACTGTCAAGAACTTCTTGCACACGTGCACACAGGTTCGTGAAACGTGCGTGCGTGCTCTGTGCACATATAAGCACTACATATCAGCTTACCGCTTTCGGTGTTGGTAATACCCACGTTGCCATTGGCAGCGTTACCCAACCATAAACAACTGGTTATGTAACACATATGCGGCTCTTCAACATATATATGTGTGCTTATAAAATTTATACAAATCTTTGGCGTCATTTTGTAATGTGTCGCTCAGTAAAAAAGTTACGCCACAGTAACCTACCCGCCGCATGCTTCGCATAACATCGACTCCCACGGTATGCGGGATCTGCCGAATTTTTTTTCTCTTTAGTATCTTTGTCTCCCTTCCTGTTATTATGTCATTGAAGTAAACGTTTCGGATGACATGACCAGGCATTGCGCATAAAAACGCTTTTTGAAGTGCTAATAAACTCACTTGTAAGCCGGTGCTCGTCTGTGTATATTTGTATCTCCTGTCTTCGCCGCAATCACGCTGCATTTCCCAGATCATAAACCAAGTCCCCCCAAAATCAAGGCAGTTTTTTGCGGAATGTGTTCAACTTGAACTGAGGACGACGACGCGGGCCTTGGAAACTGTAGAAGAGAGCAAACGGGGTCAGGGAACAAACGGGTGTTAAGGACATCCTAGTCGAAATCAAGAAGCAGGAATGGGGATGGTGAGTACATTGAGCGCGAAGGCAAGGTAACAGCTGGTAATTAAAGGCGCGTTCACACTTGGCCTCGAAGGGGGTAGGAGCTGCAATACTCACGGGAAATTCACTCGCTTCGCCGCCCAAGCGGACGGAAAACCACGCGGTGAGCCCGATGCGAAAAAATAGGTGCGAGACCAATTTTTCAGCCACGCCAAAGCGGATCGCCTTTATGCAAAGCCGTACCTTGGCTGCACTAGCTTAAACCACGTGATATAAATAACGGCCGGCCGCAAATTCAACATGGCGGCCAGGGTGTAGGCGGTGGCTCGGCGAAACTGAAAACTACTCGTGCTGCACGACAAAATTCACAGCCTCGACAAGCACGCGTTCCTCGAGAGCCTGGTTTGGATTAAGATTGCCGAGAAGACTGGAATTCACAGAGGGTGAAGCAGAAGCGGGTCGGCGTGCCCCGACGCATCTCGCTTTTGCGCAGCTGGGTGAATTCGTCGCTGTCACTGCTGGAGCACCTGCTTATGTAGTTTCCGCTGGTGTATCTCTCAAAACTATGGTTTGAAAAGGTAAAAGCTATTTCTTTTCCGTGTTTTGCATGCATTACTGGAATGCGGTGACAAATTAAATGCTCAAGAAAGGGGCAAAATTGAATGAATTCCCGGCATGCAGGAGGGACAGAACAAATGTGAACATTTCCGACGCGCGCGAAGACGGTTTTCCGGCCGCTGTGGCTTTTTCGCTTCTCTTCTCTTCTCTAGAGTGAATGCGCCATAAGGGTAACATACTGGATTCAAAGTCAAGACAAGCACGCGAGGGGGAGACAGAAAGTCAGGTGGGTGGGGGAGACTGGGAAGTTTGCAGGAATGAGATGGGCGCAGCAAGCACAATACATGGTTATTGGGCGAAATTTGGGAGAGGAATTTGCCCTGCGATGGGCGCAGTGAGGGTAATGATGATGATGATGATGATGATGGTGATATTGATGAAATTACCACTATTTGCTTTGCCCCTGTGCCGACGTTCGAACGTAAATATGTTATTTCGAAAGTAGGAATCGGTGCACAGAAGCTCGTGCACTAATCAGACGTACCTATAATTTTTTAAGTTGTAAAATGGAAGCACGTGAAGAGGTATTCACTTGTTAGAGACAAAAAATACGATAACCTCTTTGCATAGACGTTACGGGGAGGATTGAAACTTGAAGTTATGAAAGCATTTGTCACTCGAGCGAATGTTTTGACAAGAGCTTTTTCAGGGCAGCTGTTGCTTTGCTCAGAACTTGCCAAAAATGAAGACCCGGCTGAGGACATAAGATGCAGATTTAAGCAAAAGAAATCCTTTGACGAAAACAAGCCCTGAACCAGAATCGCATCCTCGTGTTCTGTGCCGCTGTGAAACATTCAACCACAGGGCCACCCCACTAATCTTTTTCTTCGTTTCAGGGACGCGAACTGTCACACTTACACTGCAAATTCAAAAATGAATGCACAGGTAAACTTTAACCCAAAACGAAGGATAAAACCGTTGCTGAGTTTTACTAGAACGTTCCCGAAACCACGCGTTTAAAGTAATTGTTGCTGCAATTTGTTTCAGTGATCAAAGAAAAACACCTTCTATCCAGTGCTTGAAACTACTTCGGAGCGAGACCTTACACAGGCTTCTTGTCGGACTACCAGTCAGGTTAGCAGATGTAATACTGCATGGCAGAAGCGTATAATGCAACATGCGTTACAGGTCTGAATTGCGGTATGAGTACGCGGCGTATTGCTGCCC
The DNA here is from genome assembly GCF_013339695.2 of Rhipicephalus sanguineus. Classification (NCBI taxonomy): domain Eukaryota; kingdom Metazoa; phylum Arthropoda; class Arachnida; order Ixodida; family Ixodidae; genus Rhipicephalus; species Rhipicephalus sanguineus. The sequence continues at coordinate 60,880,842 of NC_051182.1, forward strand.
AGCCATTGCAAAATGCTCAGCCATAATTATAAGCATCGTTAAACACACCATCAACAACTTTGAAGCTACGTATTTGCGCGTGTCGTCCTACATATGCGTAGAGGGTACTTCGCTACATTGCGAAGTAGTAGGCATTTCGGCAGCTTCGCTACAAGTTGCAAAGTATCCTGTACGTACTGCGTAGTGGCTACTTTGCCAGTGTACTTGCTAATCTTTTGAGTGCGAGCGTTTTCTTTTCCAATAAACAATGTTACGTGCACACACGTTAGATCCGTCACGGTCCGGTCGACGTGCCGGCCTAGAAGCGGAGTATGGCAAGCGCATCGGAAAACGATGCGAACAGTGCCCGACGACGCTAATACGTTGCATTCAAAAATGCCAAGCTTAAACGCGCTCATAACGTTTCGGTGAAAGTGGGTGGTACGCAGGATGGCCCGAGCTTCTCGGGCACGCGATTTCGCTCCGGCCTCGCAATACGGCGGTCATGATGGTATGACACTGTGGAGCGCGTGATAGCAGCGTTGATAAAAACGGCTACAAGAACGATCATGGCGTCACAAACGAATGCGTGGTATTTGCGGCGGTTTTCGAAGGACCACTGCGCTGGAATGCGTCAGCGCCGCTACTGAGTCAAAACTTCAACTGCGCAGCGACGTCATCGTGATTGTCTTTTTGCCAACTGAACATGGCGCCTCCCACAGGCGTGTTCGTGGGCGTTTATCCTCTTTCGGGCAAGTTCTTTCGGTCCACCTGAAGCATGGAAATTTCCACTCTTGAGGGCAACAAGGACGCACAGGCAGCACTCGTGCAGCTCGTTTCGCTTCTCTCGAATATTACGGATAAATAAGTGGGCAGGTTACTCTGCAGATTTTTCTGACGAATCGGTAGAAACAATGTCTCTAAAAGGAAGTAAATAGCAACATTTCTCGCCGTAAATGCCACCATGGGCGCTTGCTTCATGGCTGTGCGTGGTACTACGTCGTGAGTGCGGTGAAATTGAATGCGAGACATCGTAACCACGTGGTGATATAACCTTTAGCTATTCGTGCGTGTGTGCATAGTCTGTGCGATTAGGCTTTAGATGAATTGTGCCGCTCGCTGCTGCCATTCTGGCGTGAGCACTGCTTCTCGGCAAGAGCAAACGCGATTGGAGGACCCGATCTTCGCCGCAGGCGTCTGTCAATCAAACTGGAATAACACGTTTCGAGCTGGTTGGTTGTTCGTACCGAGGCGAAAACAGCGCGTACAGACGAGTACGAACAGACACAAGAAAAGGCACATACACAAGCACTGACTAACAACTGAAGTTTATTGCTCATACGCCACGAAAATAGATAGCACGTATCAACAAAAAAACCAATACGAACAGAGGCACAGCAAAAGAAGCAAGGCTTGATAGGACACTCAAAGCAGTTAGTCAGTGGGATCGTGTTTATCTAGCCCCCGATAGGAAGGCTAGCTCTTTATCTAAAAGGGCTATTGATGGGGCTCTTACGCAGCTGTCCTGTAATTTCACGATATTTTGGGCCTCCATGATTTCTCGGGTTACTTCATCGCTGGACCTGCGTAATACTTTCGTGTTGTTAAATTGGGGCGCGCATTCACAATCTCGGCAGTGGATGCCCAGGTGTCCTGAAATTCGCACGGTCACATTGTATTTATGTTCTAACAATCTTTTGTTAAGGCATCGGCCGGTCTGGCCGACGTAAGTGCGTCCGCAAGACAAGGGAATGGAATAGACGACTCCCTCAGTACATGACACGAACTTGTCGCGGTGATTAGTGGTGCAGCCAACCTTCGTCCGACCCATCTGATTCACTCGTTTGCAAAGACCTGACAAGCAGTCAGGAGCTGAAAACAGAACGTGTATCCCATTTCTGCTGCCTATCTCTCTCAGGTTGTGGGAGATGTCAAGTACGTAGGGAATGACCGCACACGTTTTGTCTTTGTCTCTTGAGCGAGTCTTATCTGTCCTTAACATTGTTTCTGCCACTGACGGTAGGAGGGTTAACGGGTACCCAGCCTGTACAAGACGGCACTTATGGTTCAAAAAGCTGTTTTTAGCTTCTGCTCGCACGATTTCTTGATAGCGCTGGTGAAGCACGAATGTATGATGCTGCGCTTAACCAACTTCGAGTGGGCTGAATCGAAGGGAAGGATTGGTTTGTTAGCCCGAGGCTCAAATGCCCAGCACACATGATTGCTGGTAAAATATAAACCTAATTCTAAAAACCTCATGCAGCCATTGGATGGTTGCATGAGCTGGGCGTAGCTGGACGCTGGGCTTTAAAGGTCGCCGCAGCGCTCCTGCGAACGCCAATTCTCTTTGCCTTACAGGGCGTGGTCCCCTTCGTGCGCTTATCTCAAGGAGAGAAGGGGACCGGGCGCGGGGTACAGCGGGGGCTTCTAAGTCTTGTGCTTTCGCCGCGATGTCCGCGCTGAAGTCACAGAGCCTACAAAGGTCACTTCGCTCGCTGCAGCGGCCGCGTTTGCGAAAGTAGCGCGCTGTTGAAACAGAAATGAGTAACAACTGTGACATTTATTTCGCGCTCGTCCTGTGTATACCTGTTCGTTCGCTTTGTGCGTCCTGCTTTATGTTTCAGCAGTGCGCTTCAAGTATCGAGACGTGTCGCATGATAGTTAGCCCTCGTCCTGTGTGCGTTCTTTTCGTGCGTCCTCTGGGCTCGAGCGACGCGCTGGCAATTTCGAGCTGCTTTCCGTTCGTCGCGTTACATTCCAATTTGTTGCTATCGCATTCATTGCTTCGCCGTTGCGGCGAAACTGTGGCTTTTTTCAAACGGTTTATGATTACCCGCTGTTGTCCTGTTGACCTGAAGATATTTATATCGTATCGAAATAAACTGAACAAAGAGCTTCACAAGTCAGAATCTGCGTTTCAGAATCGTGTCTTCAATAAAATGAAAAATAACCCGAAATTGTTTTGGAAATGACTTAACGGCACATTTCAAAGGAAGAGTAAAGCATACGCCCTTGGTGGGCTGATCATCGAAAATAATGCGGTCTCCTGGACTGATTTAGCTGACCAGATTAACCCTTTGTATCCGAGCCTCCAAATATTTGGACAAAACCTATTTGTGAAGTATGATTAAGCTGGTCAACGCATTCTCCTGAAATTCACTTTGAAATGATGGTGTTACTTCGGAATTTCATAAAATCACTGTGTGAACTTCATTGAACAAACAGCGGTTATTGATGACAGAACATCATGATGGTGTTCTCCTCAAGTCACGCGTCAATGAACGTCTGCACTTTTTTATCGATTCATCTTAAATGACAGACAGCTTTTGTATTTCTTGGCTCTATTCGGGAAAAAGAATGTTTTTGTTGATATTGTGTACCTTTGGTTGTAATGTGAGCCGCCCAAAGTTTTGTACCTTGAGTTGATACTGCCGCGTCCACGTTCGTAGATGCCAGGCATACCGAGTTCTTGTGAAAAATTGTTGGCGCGCTGCATGGTAGCTGGACTCGCTTTGCTACCGCACGGTCCTTCGGAAAACGTTATCTTCAACAGCGCTAAATAGCCTTTCAAAATTTGTACTTAGAATTTATTTACTTTATTGGAGACATGGACTAAGTGATGAAGATATATACGCCATAACTTTCGAATTGCCTTGCGGAAGCGAATGTTCTGATTTGCACAGCTCCGATAGTAAACGCGTTGAAGCAGAGAGACAGTCTCTGAAGGCAGCCTTTCATCTTCAACGGGGATCGTGCTTAGAGTTGCGACATGTTCTGGGCCCATGGCAAAGCAGCACCTGTGCGCTACGTGCCACGAAAGCGCTGTTGAATTTCTTGGGGGCCACGAGCCTGAACGAAATTTTGTAAACTTGTGTGACTGTATGTGTTATGTGGTTATCACTGCTTTTTTTCACAGTCCTTTCTTTCTGTACGACAGAATGGAAAATAAACTTTGACTTTGACTTTCACTGTATGTATCATAATCGTCACCCAGCACCTGGAGTAGCATGTCAGGCGAACAGCCAGGCAAACATCTCCAGCTTCATTAAAATGTTTATCTCCGCGTTGAAGCAGAGCCATCGGCAAGCAAAGGAATCTTTCTTGAACGCTGCTGCTGCTGATAATGAAGGTGTTCAATTTGAACGTAACGATGAACGAAATGATAATGATGATCAGCGTCGATAATGATGAAGATGAAGACGTTGAAGCAGAGCTGTGGGAAAGCAAATGCGCGTTGAATGGTGACATTGATGATAATGAAAGCGTTGTCCATGGCACTAAAAGCGCCGATAATAGCGATAATGAACTCCTTATCCATACTTTTTCTCCAGGGTGGTATGCGATTTTTCTGTGGCGAAGGTTGTACCGGGGGAGCCTCGTAGTGTTGCTGAGAGGGAATGCGCAAGCCACCTAGTTGACCAGCTTCTTCGGCGTGCTGAACATACTGGGCAGCATTGTTGATGATGGTCGCAAGGGCGTGAAATAAAAGCATGATTTATAACACCAAAGTATCCTCGCTGCGGTGAAGCAAGCGGAAAGGGGTAAATCCTGTAGTTTCCTGCACGGCAGTGTTATATGCGAAAGTTACGAAAGGAAGGGCGCTGTCCCAGTTCTTTTCATCCGCGTCGACATACATGAAAAACATGTCGGTGGCGGTCTTGTTGAACTGTTCTGTTAGGCCGTTTAATTGCGGATAGTAAGCTCAGCGATGAACGGTGCCGCTAAGTTTCATCACTGCTCCAGCAGTTGGGCGGTGAAGGCCGCGCTTCTGTCTGAAAGAGCCACGGGCGGTCCATCATGGCGAAACACGAGAGCATGAATTAGGAATTCGGTGACACCGCTAGCAGTACCTCATTGAAGTGCTCATGTTTTACAGTAACGGCCTAAATAATTCGTCGCTACTATTATCCGGCGGTTACTCGCCGGATAAGTTACTCGCCGGTGGTTACTGCCGGAGTTTGGAAACGGACCTAAAAGGTCCATCCCAACTTCCTTAAATGGTCCTTGGGGGTGGTTTTGCAGTGTAAAAAGCCAGCAAGTTTTATGGGCGGAGTCTTGCAGCACTAGCAGTCTCGGCAGGTTTTAGCGTAGTCCTTCACGGTACGGGACAGCTCAGGCGATTAGCAATTGTGTGTTTACGCGTACTACGATTAGTACGCGTAAACCCTAATTTTTCCAGAAGGCCGTTCGTCGTAACATGCACTGTGTATCACTTCTCGCATCGCATTTGGTACTACCACAAAGGTGGTTTGAGCACTAGGGTCAAAGATTCACTTGTACAGGAGGTTGTTGCTGAACAAAAGCGATGAAAGTGTGCGCCTGATTGTCCGTGGTGTGGGTTTAGGCTGGTCATCAAGGTAGTAGATGCGCGGGCGAAGCAGCCGCAAATACACCACTAATGACGGCGTAATCGGCGCCGGAATCCACAGGAGCGGTGGCCTGGTGATTAATGGCGGTTACAGAAATACTGGCGGAAAGTACTGCGTCGTTGTCAGAGAGTGGCGTCGCGGAAAATTCAGCGTCTTTAACGTGTCGTGTCGCAAGATGTTTGACAGGACGATAAATAGCGGCGTTACCTCCGGAGGTCCCTGTTCTCAGTTTTCCTGACATGGACTAGGACTTGGGGACCTATTGCGAACGCTAGCGAACGTGGCTTAACGACTAGGCGAACTGAGGGGCCTAGGAGAAGGTGAGTGTGATTGGCAGCTTTGTGCAAGAGGAAACGTCTGCTGAGCTACCAGGCTCCATCTCGCGTGGGTGCTCCTAGTTGCTTGGCCGACGCACATAAGGGCGACATCTCTGCAGGCCCACCTTACGACACGAACACCGGCAGTACAGATGGCCCCCTTCGCCGCACTAGTAACACAATGGTGAACGCAGAAATCTGGGCTAGTTGGTGAGTGTAGAACTTGTGCATCTTAGCAAGCGCAACACAACACAGAAGAGTGGCGTCCGAGGTGCGCCATACGTTTGAAATCCTAGGGTGGCTTCGCCTGGGACGTCGTACTCGTAGGTATACTCGTAGGCATTTGCAGCTGCGAATTGACATGGCTAGTGTTGGAAGAGTAGAGGGTGGACGGCATCCCGTAGATGGTTGAGAACTCCGTATTGCTTCGGAGTGAGACAGAATATTAGCTGCCACGCGCATTGCGAGTGGTGGTTGGCTCACATTCTTGATTTCATCCCGAATGATGTCACCCAAAGCAGTCTCAGTCGGCCGAGTAGGAGTTGGTCAAACTTTCACAAGGTCCACGCGAACAACGCTACGCACAAGCTCTAGGAGTGCTGCTACATCGTGTCCAAAAGTGAAAGCTGACACCCCGGCGACAGTACTTTGGCCGTAGTACTGCAGGGAGCGTTGCTGAAGTGCTCGCTCCATTGTTGTCGCTTCAATGACGAACTCATCGACGGTATATGGGGGCGTGCGCTTGAGTAGAGCAAAAAGTTGGTCCTTCGCACGCTGCATTAGGTGGCAAACTTTGTTTGTCTTAGCCATCCCTGCGTCAGCGCGTCTGAACAAGCGCGACATGTCCTCCACAAACATAGCCACGCTTTCGTTTGGCTTCTGAACCCGGCTCTAGAGAGCCTGCTCGGCTTTCTTATTCGGGATGTTCGAATGTCTCGCGTAGCTCTCGTTTCTGGCGAGGTGGTAACAGGCGGCTCGTGGTTGTCATACCAGATGAGGGTGTAGTCTTCAAGTACAAAATAGATGTAGCCCAGTTTTATACCTTTATTTCATTCGTTGACGGCTGTGACCCGGTCGAAATGGTCTAGCAAGTCATCCACGTGCTCGAACACATTACCATGAAACGACTTCTGGATGCGTGCTACGTAGACCACGCTCGGGGTGGATGCGAGTCGGTCTACATGGCTCTCTTGTGTCTGACTTGCCGTTGTGATGAACATTGTTGCCGGGTTCAAGGGACTGAATTCAGGAGGCAGGCCCGTAGCCAGGAATTTTTTTCCGGGGGGGGGGCACTTGCTGAAAACCTTGACTATTTGAGAAAAACACATATTTTTATTATTTATTCTATTTATTTTTGGTAAAAACACCCACGTAACCAAAATTTCGGGGGGCAGCCTAGCCCCCCCCCCTGGCTATGCCTCTCAGGAGGTACTCCTAGATAGGAGCGGCTGTAGAGAAGTGACCGGTTTTCTTCCCCAATGGTGCAAATAGTGGCAGCAAATTGAAGCTTCTTGAGTTCGAACTAGTGCATAAGGATTGTACACCTCACCTCCACCGGTATGTCACGGTAATAAAAGCAAAACAAGTAGCAGCATGAAAAAAAGCGGAACAGCTCCGATCGAGCAGCACGTGTTTGGCTTCCTTAACTTCCAGCGGATGTTCCACCATGCACAGATACTTCCCCGCCACGGTGGTCTAGTGGTTATCGCGCTCGACTGCTGACCCGAAGGTCGCGGGATCGAATCCAGGCCGCGGCGGCTGCAGTTTCGATGGAGGCGAAAATGTTTGAGGCCCGTGTACTTAGATTTAGTAGCAGGTGGTTGAAATTTCCGGAGCCCTCCACTACGGCGTCTTTCATAATCACATCCTGGTTTTTGGATGTTAAACCCCAGATATTATTATTATTATTACGCACAGATAACGACGAAACTAGCGGAGCAACAGCCAGATACCCACTGAATGCACGTGTCAGTATGTGATAAAGCGACGTGCTGAAACCGTTCACCGCGTGCGTTTTTTGCAAACACAAAGTTGGCATAAGCTTCAGTAGCCGGCAATTATCATCTCAGTGAACAGAATCGGGATATTCTCGACAGAGCTGTGTAAATGAGCGAAGCGTATCTACATGAGCGCTCAGTACGAATCCCATGATGCTTGGTAGGGAAGGAACAGTGTGGGTAGGAAGAATCATTGTTTTGATGCTAATTGAGGAGCATAGAACATCGTTTTATGTAGGTAATAGTCTTAAAGGGCCCCTCACCAGGAAAATAACGAATTTCCTTAGACATTGAAAGTTGTTGCGAGCCCAATAAAGATGATTATGGCGCAAAAATGTTTCTAATCGGTCCGTTAGAAGCTGACAAAAACAATAAATTTTAGCGGCGCGAAACCATGATGGGAGGAGACGAGCTGCAAACCCTTGCCGCTCGACCCGTGTAGCCTTCACAAGCCAAATACATTCCCTGACCTCTTCGGCAGGCGAGCAGGAGGATCACATAACGCATACGCATGGGCACGTCATGCGCACAAAATGTCACGAGCGCATGACGTGCCCGAACCAGCCCGAACCCCCGAAATGCGAGCGGTGTTGTGGCGGCGTTCTTTGCGCTTCATCTGTGCACGTTATGCCGAATGCGCCATCGCCGATCACTTGGCTTTGAACCTATTACTGAGCACGGAAGCTGCGACATTTATACGGACGCGAGACTAGCGGTCTGCCGCACGAACATCTAGTTAGACGCTGGAGGATAAATGAGCCTAATGACCGCTGGAACACGGTAGAAAATTAGTTTCGTCGTAAGGGGTGGCGTCTGCACGATGCGCAAAGCGCGAGAACACGAACGCGTGCGAAACAGAGGTAGATTACTCTGGAATCTCGCTGCGATTAGCGGTAAAAATTTTAAAAATCCACAGCATAACCACAGGGTGAAGGATGATGACTGACGTGAAGCTCCGGAGGGAATCATCGGTAAACCGTGAGTACTCCGAGTAATTCGCCCAGTATATTATCAAGTAAACACGTGAGAAACACCGTGTATATACTAAATATAAACTTTTATTGTACTGTTGGTTTACGTGGTCCCTTCATTACAATGGTCCCCCTAGCGTACGTCGCCTCACTAAATCGAACGATTGCCTTCCACCAATGACCCGCGCCATATGTGAATCTTCGTGAATTCTGCCCAGTACATCATCAACAACATGAGATCGGGCGCGTTTATACTAAAGGGTCGATGATAGTCATGGCGACTTGCAGCTCACTTTTATTTTACATGTACGCTGTGAATTTTTATTGTGTAATCATGTACAGGAGAAATCTCACACAGGCACTACCTTGGAGGTCAAAATCCAGTGCCTATATATATGGGGTGGTCAGTGTACGGTTGTGCAGCGCGAGAAGTCGTTTTTTTTTAATCGAGAAACTCGCTGGCAGACGCCGCCTGCGTCGGCCTCGCGAGGCGAGAGAGAGGGGGAGAGACTAACGCACGCATCTCCAACGCAGCGAGCACGGAGCGTCGGCGTCGCGAGGCGAAGGAGGGGAGGGGACTAGAGCACGCATCTGCAACGCAGCGAGCGCCTCCGCGCCGTCTAGGGATCTTTCTGAGAACCAGAGGTGGCTACGACAGCGCCATCTAGTGAACACTCAGGAACAAGAGGTGGCTACCTACTACAACTACTACTATATACTACAGAGGAGGGACAGACCAAGGAGGTTGGGACAGACTCACACCCTAAGGAGCTTCACCGCTAAAATGAAAACGCACACATTCCGTTTGTGTGCTTTATTATTAAAGACGATAGTCTTTCTTGGGATACTTAAACGGAAAGAATTTGGTCTGTCTGTCTTTCTGTTTGTCGGCACGTCACTCGAATCAGCCACTCGGCCAAAGTTGAACCACTTGCCCAAGGGCCAGCCATCGTGAAGTGGTACGGCTGTTCATACTTGTGAAAGTTGTCGATCAAAAGTAAATATCACGCATACCTGAGGCGCAACATCACTAGGCAAGTATTAGGCGGTGTGTTCGTTTAATAGAAAATGCATACATACGTAATTCTAAAGACCCTAGGACGTTTCTTCTGCTTCAGCGCATCGCGCCAAACCGCGCGTTCGGGCTGGCTGGCGTCCCCGCCGGTCGCGTTGGTCACCGCCGGTCTTCGCCTGCTGCTGCGCCGGGTCTACCAGCCGCAACACAGCACTCATGTTTCCCGACGAATTGCCAGATGGCGTCCATATCTCACGCAGCGCCTCTTCTATCGTCTTTAGACGACATTTGCAGCGAAGCACGCAGATACGCGGCCAATCTTTTGCTCTCAAGTTTTATTCATCCATTCAAGCAACAAATTACACAAACTACACGTTGTGTCAAATATTTATCGCAGTGTCACGTGCTACTGTTGGCGACGTCAGAGCACAGTCGTCTTCGTAGAGGGGCGACGTCACAGCACTACCATCTACGCAGGGCTATTCGACCATGTACGTCATCCCCTCGTTCTCTGGGCGCGCGGCCGCGAGATGAAGGGCAAGCGGCGTTCAGCTTGAAATTGGACCCATTATCCGGCGCGTAGCGCTGCAAATTTTGGCAGACGTAATCCTGAACGCCCAGTGCATGCATTGCGCTGGCCAGCTCAAAATTGTCAAACCTGGTGAGGGGCCCTTTAAGAAACCGTGTACTCCTCCGCCTTAGACAGCTGCAAATGATTAAAGATAAAGTTGTACCATTAACGACAGAGCAACAAGCTGCTCTTGTAAGATATTTTTAGCTATAAACCTACTAACTTAAAAGATATTCTCTGTGGAAAACCTTGTTATCGCATTGCTCAATACTTGCCCACCTGAAAAAAAATGTTGGTACAATTTATTTGTTGAAGCTTAGGCAATACTTGTGCACCATGCGAGTCCTTCCAACTATATTTGTTGGGAACCATTCATGGACCGAATTGGCTCCATTGACAGTTCTGGGGGGCTGTTTTGAGACAGTTGAGGCGACGTCGTCGCATTGCTTGCGTTGGTCGGCTGTGTCTTGTGAAAAAAATAGTACAGATCACACAAGAAAGGGTACATAGTACTTTAAATCGTACACCACGTTTATTAAACACAATTTGGAAAGTCGAATAGCGATGCATTTGTTGCTATTGTATATTACATAGCATACAACTTTCTAAATATTTAACCTTTTGTTTTCGAAAGCATGCGATGAACTTCGATGCGGAAAGAGTCAGCTTGTCGTCCTTATTTAGTGGAATACTTCATACTCTAAAGCATTGCCTATAGCCAAAGCCTTAGGTGCCTCATCAAACAGAAAAATTGACCTTCGGCGTTGGCGGCGCCGGCTCGAGGATTCAGGAAATCATCCCCGCCTGATGACGTCACATAATGTCACAGATCACCGAAATTTGTGATGCCTTCATTATGTCATCACATGGCATTCTCGCTTGGTCAAAGGTGGACGTACCACGGATGCAGAGAAAAGCCAGTTGAGGTGCAGAAACTTGGAGGGCATCCGACCTTGGATTTCGTGCAAAGCCACTTCAGGTGTAGAAAACATCAGAAGGAGGGGGGTGGGGGGACTAAATGTATCGGCTGAAGAGCAAAAAATGAAGAGGATGGCTTTCGCCTTGAAGTCGTCCTAGACGATTGCAAAAGTTGCCCTGTTAGTTTTTCCTTTTATTGCGACAGCAATAGTATGGGCACGTTTGGCGGATTTTTGACGTCGTGGTGATGTCCCGGATATGTATTTGCATGTATATATATAAAAGGCACAAAGAAAAAATCTGGATATGCGATTCCCTTAAACATTTAGCAATAACTGACGGAACAGCTAATTAGTTCAGAATTGTCTAAAAATTTGGCAGATCCCAGGTACCGTGGGAATCGATGTTATGCGAAGCATGCGCGAGATGGTGACTGTGGCGTAATTTTTCACATGACGCTAGAGAAATATGGAAGTGGTATACGCACACTCATATGTTGAAGGTTCGCATATCTATTATTTAACCAGTTGTTTACAGTTGTGTAGCAAATGGCAAGAGACACATGGGTGTTACCAACACCAGGCGCGGTAAGCTGATATGCAGTGCTTATATTTATCAATACTGGATAGAGCGAATCCGAACAGGGCAAAGAAGGAACACAGACCTACAGGACAGGCGTAAGCCGCAACTAAGCTTCGTTCAAGAACGTTTCCCTAGATATTTACACAGCCGAATGGCACGCGCAGGCGCACTGCACGTACGTTTCAGTCACAGTTACCGTTGTAATGCTTATACTTGTCCGTTATGACGGAAAACGCACGCACGTTTCACGAACCCGTGTGTATGTGTAGAAGGGGTTCTTGACCGTTCTCGAAGAAGGTCATCATCACCGTGATCAGTGAGCACCAGCAGCTGGAGCGGACTTGTTAACCGGATCCGTTCGTGATCGCGGTTACGAGGGGTCTAAGTGTGGTGAAGTGCGATGTATAGTACAGCTGGTGGAAATCCTGGCTGCCTCTTACGATGAAATGATCTATGATGTCTCTTGTCGTCGACGTGGCAGCGAGGTCTTCTGATGCCCTCGCCACATCCAATCCGTCTTTCACGCAATATAAGTACCAGACATTTTTGGGTCTCGATAAATCAATGTTCAAGACACCGGTAATGATGAGAGGCCTGGCTCTCTCAGCAGATTTATTGTAGGAAGCATTGACGCCAGTTTTTGCGTAATCCACATGGACCACGTTGCGGACCATGTGGACGAGTGGATGGTACTTGAGCATCTTCCAGGGCTCTTTTGTCTTCAGTTTCCTCACTTTCGTTGCGTTCGCCGCGGTGGTGTAGCAGTTACGGTGCTCGGCAGCTGACCCGAAGGTCGCGGGTTCGATCGCGGCCGCTGTGGTCGCATTTGGATAGAGGCAAAATGCTATATGCCCGTGTTCTGTGCGATCTCGGTACACGTTAAAGAAAACCCAATGGTAAAAATTTCCGGAGCCATTCGCTACGGCGTCTCTCATATGATATCGTGGTTTTCGAGCATAAAAGCCCAACAAACAATATTATTATCACTTTCCTTGCGTGTCAATGTGTGTGTTCGCGGTTACTGTGTTGGTTGAGACTCGGTATCACCTGAGGCACATAACCGCATAACATTAGCTCTGGTTTACGGGTATGTGCCACACGTGACTGAGAAAAAAGGGTTTCATGACGTACGCGACAGGTATTTTTCGTTATTCATGTCATGGCCACTGAATCGTGTTCTTCATACACTGATCTCCTGCTAGGCCAATTTTGGTATATTACAAGTTATGGAGACGACCAGGACAGCGCCCAGACGTAGGCGGCTAGATAGATAGATAGATACATAGATAGAAACGGCCAAAGTGCCTGAGGTTCGCTAAGAAATGCTTCGCATTTAAAACAAGTATCGATGGAGGCGAAATGGTAGAGGCCCGTGTACTTAGATTTAGGTGCACGTTAAAGAACACCTGATGGTCGAATTTTCCGGAGCCCTCCGCTACGGCGTCTCTCATAATCATATCTCGCTTTTGGGACGTAAAGCCCCAGATATTATTATATTATTAAGAAAAATAAGTAGAACAAATTAAAATCCGAAGCAACCGACCGGGGATTCGAACCAGCAACCCCTTGTTCCACACCGCGCTGCGTTAGAGAACTCAACCACACAACATGCATGCGCGGGCGAAATAACGGCGAGCTATTATATGAACCATTTACCGCTTGTGGTACAGATCTAGGAGGACCTTGGCCGTGTTTTCTATCACGAACTTCTAAATAGTTCTTTCAGTTTGAAAACTTCCCTTGATGCGCGCGCGACAAAGCGGCCCCTTTCTGTACCCTCTCGTGATATGGAACGAAAAAAAAAAACAACATCGGGCACACCTTGCGCCAGGCGCCCCCGTGTGGCAGGAGACGCAGAGGATCACTCCACGCGCTGCAGTTTAAAAGAATCTAAGAGCGTCTGATTCTCCATTGTCGACACTTGCAGCGCGTTGCTTAATCACGAAGACGTAACAACTGTGGCAGTTGTTAGTTCTTTTTCTGTGCGTTCTTTTCGGGCATCCTTCTTTGTGCTTCAGCGGCGCGCTGCGAGCATCGAACTGCTTGTCTTTCCTCGTGTGACATTCCACTTTCTTGCTATCGCATTCATTGTTTCGCTCTTGGAGCGAAACTGTGACTGCATTAAGAGTGAAGCTCTCTCAATATTTTCAGTCTCAATCGCCATTGTTTTGTTAGGTGCTCAGCATCACAGCAAACGCCTTGACGGCGCTTCCAGTGCAGGAGAGATGTTATCGAGCGGTACGAACTTGCGTTGCTCGGGGGCTGTTCTAAGCGATGGAGATGTTGAGTGTGCGCTATCCGCCTCGTGCGCTGGTATGGCGGCGCCACCGCTCGGCTCAGGCGGTTGCACCCTCTTAGGACCCCAAACATTTTGAATGAAGTTTGCGACTCCGTTGCGCAAGAACAAACTAGCTCCATCTCTCGACAATACGCCACACCGACGATGCAACACCTATTTTTGCTTCCACCGATATGCCATGCTCCAAAGTGACCCCTCTCTCCGCTTTTAGGGGCGCAGCTCCTTGTAGCATCACCTGGTCGGTCGTCGCTCCATGCGGCGTGTCCGCGCCTTCGCGTCTCCCATATTATTTAATAGATGGCGCTGTCCAATAGAGATAGCCCCGCCACGGTGGTCTAGTGGTTATGGCACTCTACTGCTGACCCGAAGGTTGCGGGATCGAATCCCGGACGTGGCGGCTGCATTTTCGATGGAGGCGAAAATGTTTGAAGCCCGTGTACTTAGATTTTGGTGCACGTTAAAGAACCTGAGGTGGTCGAAATTTCCGGAGCCCTCCACTACGGCGTCTATCATAATCAAATCGTGGTTTTGGGACGTTAAATCGCAGATATTATTATTATCCCATAGAGATGTATGCAAACTGCAGTAGGGTGACGATATACCAGATGGCGCTGTCCCATAGAGATAAAAGGAATAAAATAAAAAATAAAATATCAAAAATAAAAATAAATAAAAAACAAAAAATAAAAAAGAAATAAGTAAACAAAAAAGAAAAAAGGAGAAAAAAAAGAAAAAAAGGAAAAATAATCAAAGCGGCCTATCACTTTGACTACAGCTGGGCGAAATAACTGAACATTTCACGGTGTAACCATGATTGCTTCAGGAGCTTCGCGTAAGCTTTCCATCATTCATCCGTGGATATGCTATAATTTTTTTGAATTCTTTCGGTGTCGCTTTCGTCGCGTCTTCCTTGGACGTTGAAACGTTAATATTGTGTAAGGCGGTGGCCACACGTCGGACTATAAGCCCTGATTTCGTTCAGCTGCCATCTCATAAACGGCAATGTTTCAGAAGCCTCAGTTGTGTACTTTTGTCGGTTGGTTGCTGGACAAGATGGCCTCCTGCAAGACCGCGTTTTTCCAAGTCAGCTGTGTGTGTAGTTCTCGGCGTCGCAGCAGTTTGATGACGCGAGGAGGACAACTGGTGCTACATCGTGGAAACCGCTGAAGTGACTCCAAGCTTGACGACATTTGCCGGAATATTTTAGCGTACTGTACGCGCACGATTGTGCTGCACTTAAAATACCACGCTTGGCCTCGCGCGTCAGCCTGATACGCCTGTGTGCAACAAGTGTGTTGTTATCGTTGTTGCGTCGGTTAATATTGAATTGCAATTGGAATACCGTTTTGGCAAAGATAAGTGAAGCTGTAAGTAGTTGCCCTTCTATGTGCTCGCTACTCCCCGAACATTACTTCTAGAATAGCATTTTATGTTGAGTTGCACGTACCAAAGGAGAGTCTAGCATACGAGATACATTACACGCGTGCGCATTTCCTATATAAATCTGAGTAATGCCACGCGTGCGCATTTCCTATATAAGTCTGAGTAATGCCATGCTCAATTTAAAGCGCATGTGTTAGAGGATTGTGGCTTCAATGGTGAAAGTGATTACGTATTCCGAAATATGTGATTGCAATGCAGTTAGAACTTTCTCATCCTAAAAAGACAGGGCGTGCAAACACGGACACAAGAAAGAAGTCAGGTCACCACAAACGCCGTATTACTCGGCGTTTGTGGTGTCCTGACTTCTTTCTTGTGTCCGTGTTTGCACGCCCTCTCTTTTTAGAATGAATACTTACCAACTAGCTCAGCTCTCTGTTATGTTAAACTTTCTCATATGTTAACACGGGCTGTGAACAAAAAAAAACGCTGTGTGAATGTTTGTTGGTCATTTGCTAAAGTACTTTCACGCATTATTATGCAGCAGTCTGATGGCTGTTAAAACGTTCAGCAAATTAGATGTCGGTTTTCTTGGCCTAGATGAGTGCTACGAGTGTTGGGCGAAGATAAAAACGCGTGTCTTTTGTGCGTGTCTTGAGTAGGCATACAGCCGTAATATTCATTGTTGTTGTACTGTTTGGGGTGTTCAATAAAACAAGAATGCTGTTTTTTATTCCAACAGTTTTTATTTCATCGGTGTTAACAGATCACGCGAACAACTTGGACACATGCACGTAAGGAACGTAGGCAGTGCATCGCGCGCACGCATAAAAAACAGGCCTATCATTTTAAAACAAATAATATAGAACAATTGACGTAACAAACGGCATGGTTGTCTAGTGGAGCAGCGTCGACAGTACAAATATCAAACCAGAATAAAAATTCATAGAAAAACGGCGAGTAACGGGCGCTTTGCCCAAGGCTTCTATGAGCCGCGCGTACCCACCTTTCGCCACCGTTCGCCGTTGGTGGCGCCACCAGTACAGCTCAAAGCAGCAGCGCACGAGGCGGATAGCGAACTATACTCCTATATTGTTTGCTTTGGTGTGCGGAAAACGTTGGCGCATGGGGTCTCTCAGCCATGTTAATTGGTTGCCTTATTGGCGAAAACACTGCTGGACGGCGACCAAGAGAAAAAAAAACATGATTGATCCCTCCGTCATAGGAATCGGCATAACACGAAAGTTAAGCGTGCCCTTACAGAAGTAACTGAATGCTTACTGTGCATTGATATTAGATAGTTTGCACAATGTATATTGATGTGTGGCAGCTAATGGCGCCGTTTAATGTGTACGCACCCATTTTGATGATTGGTGGTACATCTCCACCCCGACGACTAACGTCCATGTTAAATGATTAAAGAAATCCTTGTGGTAGCTGCAGTAGTTAACGGTGGAAGCGTAATCAGTGAACGAGGTGTGATAGCCAGAAGAGCGTCGCATATTGAACGCAGAGCTTGTTCGCCATCCCACGGCATGTTAAAATGTGATTGAACACCCACGGCCGCACAAGAGGGAAACGCACCGCGCGTCGTGTCGCCCCGGTAGCCCGGCCGCGATTTTAGGGGCAAACCTCCTTAAAGCGGCACCCGTTCGTCCCTCGTAGTGCGTAACCAGTCTTAACGCTAGTACCAGATCTTGACCTCCAAGGTGGTGCCGGTGGGAGATTTCTCCGGTGCGTTGTTGAACAATAAAAAATTCGCAGCGTGCACGTTAACTCATTCCCCATTAGCAGCCATTGGCACTTTCCAGTAGGAAACGTTAGTAGAAGTAGAAGTGTAAGTGTTAGCTAAAAGCCGACTTCTTCTGTATCTCATTCCCATTAGCAGCCATTGTTTACCTCCAAGGTAGTGCCTGGTGAGATTTCTCTTGTGCGTGATTACACAATAAAAAGTTTGTTCAAAACGCCGTTGATTGATGAAATAAACCAACGAAAGACGCCAGATGTTTTCTAAACGCAAAATGAAAAGACGCCAGATGTTTCTAAAGCAAAACGAAAAGACACCAGCTGCTTAACGAAAGAGGCCAGATGTTTTCTAAAGCAATGGTTTTCTAAAGAATGAAAATTCACAGCGTACATGTAAAATTAAAGTGAGCTGCAAGTCGTCATAACTCTCATCGAACCTTTAGTATAAACGCGCCCGATCTCACGTCGGTGATGATGTACTGGGCAGAATTCACGGAAGATTCACGGTTTACCGATGAACCTTCGCAGCTTCGCCCACTCATCATCATTCACTCCGTGGATATGCTGTGATTTTTTTTCTTTGCCATCTGATTGTGTACATTTTTTGGACGTCAGTTCCGTGACGGAAATACGTCACTGAAGTCTTGGTGGACCCTGGCATAAAACACTTTCGTGTTAAAATATTTACGTACTTCTTCAGCCAATTGAGCCACCTCGCCGGCGGTTCCAGCAAATCAGGACGGAATTACGGAGGCCGTCCCCGACGTCGACTTCCGGAAAGAAATGTATCGTCGTAGGTACCGACTATCTCATCCGCTACGCCGAGACAAGGGCCCTGCCAAAAGGCAGTGCCACCGAAGTAGCCAAGTTCTTCGTTGAGAACAACGTCCTGCGTCATGGCGGCCCAGAGGTCCTCATTACTGACAGAGGTACGGCATATGGCGAGCCGTCAACGCGAGAGAAGACAACGAAGTTGCGCTTCAGCTGCTCCGCACGTTCGAGCCTAGCGCGTGAGAAGAAGACGCCCGCAAGAACGACAGCGGCTGTGGTTGTACAGCGGAGAGCACGCAGCAATAAAATATGTGGGAAAGTGAACGCCTCACGTCATCCCACAAGTGGTGACCCGAACATCGAACGGCAACGCGCCTCCTGCTCGTCCCTTCGCCAACGCACTGAGCGTCACGGCCATCCCCGTTTCTTCGGTGACTACAGTAAGGACTTCAGCAACGTACATTCCGAATGACCATGGACACCACACCCAACAGTGAAGCAACGCCGAATCCCACGGTACCCGACCCTGTCGTCGCTACTCTCAAGATACCAGAGTTTTGGCAGGCGGACTCGGAACTCTGGTTTCTGAGCGTCGAGCCACTCTTCCGACGACACCGGGTAACATCGCAATCAGCGAGGTACGACTATGTCATCGGCGCTTTACCACCTGCTGTCATCGCCATCGTAAGAGACATTCTGCGCTCTCCGCCTCCTGACAACCCCTACGACACTCTTAAAGCAGAGCTCATCCGCCGGACAACCGAGTCGGAACAGCGTAGGCTGCAGCAGCTGCTCACCGCGGAGGAACTCGGTGACGGCAAACCTACGGAGCTTCTGCGTCGCATGCGACATCTCATCGGGGACAACCCTGCTGCATTGGACGCATCCATCCTACGAGAGCTCTTCCTACAGCGACTGCCGCAGCAGGTGCGAATGATTTTGAGTGTGTCCTCCACGGAAACTCTTGACTCACTGGCACAGATGGCCGACAAGATTATGGATGTCGGTGCCCCGTCCATATCTGCTATCGAGAGACGTGATTCTTCCCACTTTGCGGCCGGTCCGCGATGACCGCTTAGACCGCCTCCTTCAAGCTAACGAGGAACTCAACCGCAAAGTGGACCAGCTGGCCGCTGAACTGAGCTTGCTGAAAGCAGACCACCGACGCACTACTTCACGACAACGACGCCAAAGCCGCGATAGATCTCCAAGTCTGCCTCGCAGCGTCTGCTGGTACCACCACCGATACGGGGCAAGCGCTCGTCAGTGCCATCAGCCATGCCAGTTTGCGGGAAACGCACGGGCCACGCACTGACGGCGGCCAGTGTTGCAGGCCCGACATACAGCCGCCTATTCCACGTCACGGACCGCGTCACCAAAGTTCGGTACCTCATCGACACGGGTGCCGAAGTGTGTGTTCTTCCTCCTACGCTGGAGGACCGTCGACGACGCCAGACAACGCCGCCTGTCACAGCTGTTAATGGTTCCACCATACGGACCTACGGACAGAGGTCTGTTACGCTTGACATCGGTTTGAGACGCACATTTCGTTGGATTTTCTTAATCGCCGACGTGCGTGTACCAATTATCGGTGCGGATTTTCTTTGGCATTTTAGCTTGTGGTGGACCTACGACATAGCCGCCTCGTGGATTCTGAGACCCACCTAACAGTTGAAGGCGTGACATCAAATTTACCACCCTTAGGTCTCGTGCAAGCTCATGCCAAAGTCTCTCCGCCGTGGTCTACGCTTCTGGAAGAATTTTCCGACCTCTTCCGTGCTCCATCTCTTGAAGACCCAGTGCGCCACAATGTCACTCATCACATTGTGACAGTAGGAGCACCGGTGTTTGCACGTGCTCGTCGTCTCGCACCTGACCGTTACAAGATTGCACGGCAAGAATTCGAGCACATGCTTGACCTCGGATACGTCCGCCCTTCTTCCGGTGCCTGGTCGTCACCGCTACACATGGTCCCCAAACCCTCAGGTGACTGGAGACCGTGCGGTGACTATCGCGCCCTCAACAAAGTGACGGTACCGGACCGCTATCCGATACCGCGCATCCAGGATTTCACGGCAATGTTGCACGGTTCCACCGTATTCAGCAATGGAACGGTTTCATAATGTCAGTGTACCAACTAGCTCGGACCCAGCCTCTTATTCAGTATTCAGCAAAATCGACCTAGTGAAGGCATACCACCAAATTCCTGTCGAGCCTTCCGACGTGCCGAAGACTGCCATAATAACGCCTTTTGGTTTGTTTGAATACATACGGATGCCCTTCGGTCTACGAAACGCAGCACAAACCTTTCAACGGTTCGTGGACCAGGTTCTTCGTGGTTTGACCTGCTGCTTCGCGTACATCGACGACATCCTCGTCTTCAGCACTTCAGCAGAAGATCACGAACTTCACCTGCGTCAGGTTTTCACGCGGCTCCGGAAATATCGACTTGTTGTCAACGGATCGAAGAGCGAGTTCGGAGTTTCCTCATTGGACTTCCTTGGCCATCGCGTGGATTCGCGTGGGATCTCTCCACCGACGGCGCGCGTGGAAGCTATATTGCAGTTTCCACGGCCAACAACTACGAAGAAGCTGCGTGAATTCCTCGGGCTTGCCAACTATTACCGTCGGTTTATTCCACACTGCGCGGCCATCTTGCAACCGCTACATGCACTTCTGTCCGGTCAAACGAAGCCGAACGCTTCCATCTCCTGGACAGACGACGCTGAGACAGCTTTCAGTTCCATCAAGGAAGCTCTGGCTAACGCAACGCTCCTCGCGCATCCAAAGAGCGACGCCATCACGTCACTCACCGTGGACGCCTCCGACGTCGCCATCGGAGCAGTCCTGCAACAGTTGGTCGACGGAGTTTGGCAGCCGGTCGCTTTCTTCTCTAGGAAACTCTCACAGACCGAGTCCCGTTACAGCACGTTCGGTCGCGAACTACTCGCGGCCTATTTGGCTGTCAAGCATTTTCGTCACGTCCTCGAAGGTCGGCAATTCCATGTCCTCACCGACCACAAGCCGCTCACGTCTACCTCGACCGCTACCAACTCTGACCACACCCCACGTGAGATCCGCCAGATTGCCTACCTATCGGAGTTCACGAGCGATATCCGGCACATCATTGGCAAAGACAACCCCTTGGCTGACGCACTATCCCGCGTCGAAATCAACGCAACGATGGATGAGCGCCCGCCAGTCGACTTTGCAGCCATGGCTACTGCACAACAGGAGGACAGCGAACTTCAGGTTCTCCGACGCCAAGAGAACTCCCTCAAGTTCGAAGATGTTCAACTTCCAGCCTGCGTGATTCCCCTCGTTTGTGACACGTCTACCGGTTGTCCTCGCCCGTACGTTCCAGCGCCATTTCGCCGCAGTGTCTTTGACGCCTTGCATTCCTTGTCGCACCCCGGCATACGTGCGACTCAACGCCTCATCACAGCGCGATATCTATGTCCACGTATGAACATCGACGTCCGCCGCTGGACACGTGCTTGTCTCAAGTGCCAGCAAACCAAAGTCCAGCGTCACACAGTCAGCCCACTGGGTACCTTCACACCTCCGGACTCACGGTTCAGTCACGTGCACCTGGACCTCGTAGGCCCTTTGCCCCCATCGGAAAACAGCCGGTATATATTAACGTGCGTAGACCGGTTCACGCGGTGGCCTGAGGCACTACCGCTCACCAACATCACCGCAGAGTCAGTTGCCCACGGACTCATCACCGTGTGGATAAGCCGCTACGGAGTTCCCAAGACCATCACAACGGATCGAGGTCGTCAATTTGACTCCGCGCTCTTCTGGACTTTGTCCCGCATGCTTGGTGTCAACCACATCAAGACGACAGCCTACCACCCTATGTCGAATGGCATGGTTGAGCGGTTTCACCGCCAACTCAAAACCTCGCTCATGGACTCACGATCATTGATACCCTGGACGGAGCGACTGCCACTCGTCCTCCTCGCCCTTCGCAGCACGATACGCACGGACGCTTCTTGCTCCTCAGCTGAGCTCGTTTTTGGCACGACCTTAAGGCTTCCTGGTCAGTTTTTCGACGTGTCTCCGGTACCACCAAGAACGTTGCTGATTATGCCAGTCGCCTCAGGAACGCCATGAAAGACGTGTCTCCTATCCCACCACGTCAACACTCACGCCCAAGTTTCGTCAGTCGTGCTCTGCGGGATTGCACACACGTCTTCGTACGGCACGATGCTATCAGACCACCACTACAACCGCCTTACGACGGACCCTTTAGAGTCATCAAGCGTTGCCCCAAGCATTTTGTCCTGCTGCTTAATGGTCGCGAGGACACTGTCTCCATTGACCGCATTAAGCCGGCCTTCCTCGACACCGACGCCGTCCTCGCAGACGACAAGCCATCCTCCAACACCAGACGAACGCGCTTCGCAACAGTATCAACTACCAGCTACTCATAAGGATCGCTCCTTCGCGCACTGGCTACCTCGCTAGAGGGGGGGGGCCCTATGGCGAGCCGTCAACGCGAGAGAAGACGACGAAGTTGCGCTTCAGCTGCTCCGCACGTTCGAGCCTAGCGCGTGAGAAGAAGACGCCCGCAAGAACGACAGCGGCTGTGGTTGTACAGCGGAGAGCACGCAGCAATAAAATATGTGGGAAAGTGAACGCCTCACGTCATCCCACAGGCATTTACGGCGGACCTAACTCAGGCGATCTTGGGTACAGCGAGACCAGCCACCGCCGGACCACCGCCTACCACCTACAGACCAATGGCGTCACCGAGCGCCTAAATAAGACTATCGCCGACATGCTGGCCATGTACGTCGACGCCGAACACAAGACGTGGGATGCCATCCTTTCATACGTGACCTTCGCATACGACATGCCCGTGCAAGACACGACGCACATGACGCCATTCAAGTTGGTATACGGAAGGAACCCTGCAACGACGCTTGATGCCATGCTACCCAACATCACCGACGAAGAAAACCTCTACTTCACTGTCTACCTTCAGTGCGCCGAAGAAGCCCGGCAACTCGCCCGCCTACGCATCAAGAATCGGCAGATGATGGACAGCCGCCGTTACAATCTTCGACGACGCTTCGTGGAGTACGAGCCCGGAGACTGTGTTTGGCCTGGACGCCGACACGCCGACATGGACTTAGTGATAAACTGCTTCGGCAATACTTCGGGCCATACAAGGTGCTCAGCGCTCTAGACTACGAGGAAGGCATCCCAGACGGCACCACGAACTCTCAGTGGCGCCGCGCACAGCCTGAAGTCCTCCATGTCGTGCGCCTTAAGCCTTTTTTATCCGCGTTAGCGAACCTCAGGACTCTGCTTTTTTCCCTTTATCATTGTAGTTTATTTGTGTATGCACTTTTTTTCCCTTTCCAAATTCTGTTACAAGTATCGGGACGATGCTTATTCAGAGGGGGCAATGCCACGCGCGCTTCCTTTATTACTTATATCGAACAAGTCCGTTGCACGCGTAGCCTCTGCCTTGCGCAAGCCGCGCCCTAATGTATGGGAACCTTCCAGCTTTTGTTAGAAACTTCTTATAGGCTTGAGCGCGCAAAACACGAACAGCTGAGATCATCCTG
This sequence comes from Rhipicephalus sanguineus, assembly GCF_013339695.2. Lineage (NCBI taxonomy): Eukaryota > Metazoa > Arthropoda > Arachnida > Ixodida > Ixodidae > Rhipicephalus > Rhipicephalus sanguineus. Next base: position 60,904,339 of record NC_051182.1, read on the forward strand.
GAACTAACGCGGCCACCAGTGATAAGGCTCGAGTGTTCGATGCCGCACGGATAAAACGCCGGTAAGCGTTGCCGCGGTTCATTTTTATCGAAGACCGACGCTCTGTTCGCCGCTATCAGTGTACAGTGTGTATTGATGTAGTTTGGTTTCCATTTACCGGCCAGAAGTTCGGCCGAATAAACAGTTTCATCTCCGACACGCCGGCTGCTGTCTTTGTCGATGTCACGACCCCGCGACAATGCTGAATGGTAATAATAATATTTGGGGTTTAACGTCCCAAACACAATACTGAATATTCTGAATTAGCAGGGACAGTTGGGCGAGTTGGTTGAAGCTGATCTTTAAAAGGCGCGAAAAAAACCACAACGGACAGGTAGGAAGGAGACAGGACGACGCGCTTCTAGCAACTGAAGCTTTAATCAAAAAGCGAAAGAAGATACACACACACATTACAAAAAACAAGAAAAAGAACCAGACCACCGCAGAATGAATATGCATATAAAAGATAAAACGCCAGGCACGTGTTTTTGTCACCAGCTTAAGTTATATCAAGGTAATCTACCTCTCGGCTTGATAGCGCTTCGGACGGACAGCTTATACAAGAAACACCCGATTTAAAAAATATAGGCGGCTTCCACAATTTCACGAGTCTTTTGAACTTGGTTCGAAAACAAAATAGCTGCTTCTTTAAACAAAGGAAGACACCCACAAGCATGACAATGCGCAGATAAGTGTGAAAGCTTGTCGGTCTTCAACGACCTTTCATGTTCACGCAAGCGTATGTTTACACACCGTCCAGTTTGTCCGATGTATGTCCGTTTGCAAGTTGTAGGTATGTTATATACTACGCCAACGCGGCAGGGCACATAGGTATTCACATGTTTTACACGGCAACGACCGTATTCAGAGCATCTCCTATCAACCATCCTCTCCACAGCGGGGCAAACACGCGAGAGCTTGTTAGGCGCACGGAAACAACGTCACTACCATAACGCTTCGCAACCTTTCTTAACCGGTGCGCGGTCTTGTGCATATAAGACACAACTGCGACCTTCGGCTTTTCCGCCTTGTTACTGGGAGGCACTGAAGTGCACCCCGATTTTACCCATCTGACAAGCTTCTCGCAGGTAGAGCCCAACAGGTTATCAGGGAACCCTGCTGCTTTTAGCCTGCTGATCTGTAGAGCAAAGCTAGCACTAACATAATGAGGACATGATTTTGAGAGGGGAGACTTAATACACGAAAGCGCTATGCCATTTTTTACAATTCTCGAGTGGGCTTAGTAGACCTAGGTAAAAAACCCCAACATACATGAGAGGAGAGGAATTGCAGCTTCAGGTCAAGAAACTGCAATTCATTATCCTTGGGAAGCTCAAAAGCGAACTTCAATCTCGAACCACATTCCTTAAAAACTTTCAGGATGTCGATGCACACTCTTTGGTGATCATGCCTATCAAGTAAAATTAGATAATCGTCGACGTACCGAAAGGCACGCTTGTGGAGCCCAAGAATACTTTTTTCCAACAACCGGTCCACTCTGCTAAGGAAAATTTCACAAAGAGTGGCAGCTACTCTGGATGACCGCATGACAAGCTGATGGAAAGTGTCAAACTATGCATCACACAGGGAAACGATGAATTGACGTTTCGAACAAGTGACGGTGTTTCACTGAGAGGGTTCTTGGAGCTGTTGACTTTTTACCTCAAAGCAACCTTTGTAGGATGGCACAATGAGCTCTTTGTACAAAAGTCGGGAGTTTGTATTGGCTCCAGAGTAGCTGCCACTCTTTGTGAAATTTTCCTTAGCAGAGTGGACCGGTTGTTGGAAAAAAGTCTTCTTGGGCTCCACAAGCGTGCCTTTCGGTACGTCGACGATTATCTAATTTTACTTGATAGGCATGATCACCAAAGAGTGTGCATCGACATCCTGAAAGTTTTTAAGGAATGTGGTTCGGGATTGAAGTTCACTTTTGAGCTTCCCAAGGATAATGAATTGCAGTTTCTTGACCTGAAGCTGCAATTCCTCTCCTCTCATGTATGTTGGGGTTTTTTACCTAGGTCTACTAAACCACTCCTCCAGTATGGATAAGCCCACTCGACAATTGTAAAAAAATGGCATAGCGCTTTCGTGTATTAAGTCTCCCCTCTCAAAATCATGTCCTCATTATGTTAGTGCTAGCTTTGCTCTACAGATCAGCAGGCTAAAAGCAGCAGGGTTCCCTGATAACCTGTTGGGCTCTACCTGCGAGAAGCTTGTCAGATGGGTGAAATCGGGGTGCACTTCAGGGCCTCACAGTAACAAGGCGGAAAAGCCGAAGGTCGCAGTTGTGCCTTATATGCACAAGACTGCGCACCGGTTAAGAAAGGTTGCGAAGCGTTATGGTGCTGACGTTGTTTCCGTGCGCCTAACAAGCTCTCGCGTGTTTGCCCCGCTGTGGAGAGGATGGTTGATAGGAGATGCTCTGAATACGGTCGTTGCCGTGTAAAACATGTGAATACCTATGTGCCCTGCCGCGTTGGCGTAGTATATAACATACCTACAACTTGCAAACGGACATACATCGGACAAACTGGACGGTGTGTAAACATACGCTGGCGTGAACATGAAAGGCCGTTGAAGACCGACAAGCTTTCACACTTATCTGTGCATTGTAATGCTTGTGGGTGTCTTCCTTTGTTTAAAGAAGCAGCTATTTTGTTTTCGAACCGAATTCAAAAGACTCGTGAAATTGTGGAAGCCGATATAGTTCTAAATCAGGTGTTTCTTGTATAAGCTGTCCGTCCGTAGCGCAATCAAGCCGAGAGGTAGATTACCTTGATATAACTTAAGCTGGTGACAAAAAAACGTGCCTGGTGTTTTATCTTCTATATGCATATTCATTCTGCGGTGGTCTGGTTCTTTTTCTTGTTTTTTGTAATGTGTGTGTACAGCTTCTTTTGCTTTTTCATTAAAGCTTCAGTTGCTAGAAGCGCGTCGTCCTGTCTCCTTCCTACCTGTCCGTTGTGGTTTTTTTCGCGCCTTTTAAAGATGTACTGAATGTTCGTTGCAAGGTCTTTTCTGAGTACCTCAGTGTTCTTTCTTCTGCACACGTGGCGCGATTAGACGCGCTTTCAAGAGACACTGTGGAGTATGTGCGTCAATGGCAATAACAAAGTCGGTGGAAAAAAAAGCCGATATGCGGTAAGGCACGTCGAATAGTAAGGAACACTTAACGTTCGCCGCCAGCGTTTTCCTGCGACAAAAATTTCGTATAAGTTGCAGTAGCCGGGAATGATCAGCTCAGCCTACAGTAATGGGACCTTATAGACCAAAATGTGTAAATAAGCCCAACGTATCCACATTATCCCTGAGTTCGATCCTGATAATCCTTGGGAAGAAAAGAATGCTTTCGAAGGAACGAGTCCTAATCTCTTGATTTCTTTAGGAGAGCAGTCTGCGCATTCGCGACGGTGGTGACGTCACACGCGCCATGTGTTTTGGGGGTCATTGCGCGGTAAAGAGCGAACTGAGCGGCACCTGGCGTCGCAGGTTTGCAAACTATGCCGAAAAATACCAGGCGCCCGAGATGGTCCACCGACGCGTGGCGGCCCAACATTGGAGACTGCGGACCCCCAGTTTTAATTTCGGCGATCTCCACGGGAGGGGCTGTTCGTGCTTGAAAAAGATTTGTTAGGAGCTTGGAACAATTTTTATGTAATTGTCTCAGGAGAGCGCGTTCCCCTCAGCCTTAGCAAACTATAAAGTCAATCTATGGCTTCAAGGCGACGTTGCATGATTAACAATGAAGACATTAGTTGCTGTTGTAGGAGAATGGTAGTTATCAAAATACCAGCTTAAAAATGTAATTCGTGGTAACGAATTATTGCGACAGCAATTATATGCAAACTCTCGGCTGACTTTTGCCGTCACCGTCATGCCCCGGATTTGTATATGTTTGTACATATAAGTAAAAGCCACAAATAAAAATAATTCACAAGAAAAAAAATCCTAAGCGCTTGACCGTGGTTTCGAACCTGCGACCCCGCTCCGCAGCTCGCTCCCTTAGACAATTACGCCATGCGTCATTCGTTCTCCAGGATACTAACGGCAGAATACAAACGCACGCAGGATTGGGTGAAACGCACGGGACGCCACACGTGGCGAAATAAATTAAAATTATGCGAGACGCGGACCATGCTGCATCGTTGCCCGCGCTGTATTTGCGTCGTATCGCTGGTGATCCACCGCTAATTTTCCATATTGGGGTTGTAGCACCACGCCACATCGTGGCCAGTCGGCCAGGGAAAAAATACCATAGCATATCCACGGAGTGAATGATGATGAGTGGGCGAAGCTGGCGAGGTTCACCGGTAAACCGTGAATCTTCCGTGAATTCTGCCCAGTACATCATCACCGACGTGAGATCGGGCGCGTTTATACTAAAGGTTCGATGAGTTATGACGACTTGCAGCTCACTTATTTTTTACATGTACGCTGTGAATTTTCATTGTTTAGAAAACCATTGCTTTAGAAAACATCTGGCGTCTTTCGTTAAGCAGCTGGCGTCTTTTCGTTTTGCTTTAGAAACATCTGGCGTTCTTTCGTTTTGCTTTTAGAAAACATCTGGCGTCTTTCGTTGGTTTATTTCATCAATCAACGGCGTTTTGAACAAAATTTTTATTGTTTAATCACGCACAGGAGAAATCTCACCAGGCACTACCTTGGAGGTAAACAATGGCTGCTAATGGGAATGAGAGATAGAAGAAGTCGGCTTTTAGCTAACACTTACACTTCTACTTCTACTAACGTTTCCTACTGGAACATGCCAATGGCTGCTAATGGGGAATGAGAGACAGAAGAATTCGGCTTTTACTTAACGCGCACGCTGCGAATTTTTTATTGTTCAACAACGCACAGGAAAAATCTCCCACCGGCACCACCTTGGAGGTCAAGATCTGGTACTAGCGTTACGACTGGTTACGCCCTACGACTACGACAACTACGAGGGAAGAACGGGTGCCGCCTGAAGGAGCTTCGCCCTTAAAAGAAGAGCGTCCCGTCGCTCGTAGTGGCGCGAGCCAGTGGAAACGCTTTCGCTCTTGTACACTTATGCCACAGGAGGGAAGAAACGAGGCGGCTAAATGAGAATCACGGTATATATGTTACAACGCGACTGCAATCCTGAGGCTAAAATTGTGCGGAAACGCACAAGACACCCAAGAAAAAAAGAAGCGCACGACAGAGGCGCTGACACCTTCTCTATTCTTTTATACGCCAGTGCGTATGTAAGCCCAAGACAAACTTACCGCACATGCGCACACAACAAATAGATCTAAACCGAAACGTGTCAGAAGGATGATAGTGCATTAGAGTCGGGAAGACATGAAATCATATTCAGATGGGTGCAGGGACAAAGAAGTAAAGAAGGAGAAGGACAAAGAAGCGCGTTTGCGCTTTAATTGTAGCCTAAGGAATATGAACCAACTAGACCCAAATGAAGTTCTATCTCAGTGACCAGAATAGACGCCCGCACGGAGCGTGAGCCGTGGCTTCACGTGCCACTGCCAAGCGCCTTGTTTATTTTCTTCCCTTGGGGTTGCGCGCTCTGCGGTTTTGTTTGCCGCCGAAAGGAGGACGCTGCAGGGCCTTGGGACAAAGCGAACGCAAGAGTCCGAGAGTGGCTTGCGTTCTGCGCTTGCGTCCTGGCGGCTCGCAAATTTCTTGGGTCCCCAAATATAAATCTGTCTAGTAGGGAAGAAGTGTTAATTTTAAGGGCTCGTTTTTCTTGGTTATACACAATATTTATGAGCACTAACAGACAATATTCTCTGTTATTGTCTGTTAGTGCTCATTAAATCTGTCTAGTGTTTCGCCAGAGTGGGGATGTGCGCCTTCAACTTTTACTTTGACATACACGGCGTGGTCAACCGTGATCGCACGATTATCTCTCAAGGTGGGGTTTTGTATGTATTGTGTTTTCGCTGCAAGTTTGCGTTAAAGCTATAGACCACAGAAAGGTCACTTCGCTCGCTGCAGCGGCCGCGTTTGCGAAAGGAGCGATCTGCTAGCTAGAAGAGCCAATGTAGGGGTTAGTTGAAGTAACAACTGTGACAGTTAGCGCTCTAGCTGCTTCTAGCTGCTTGCCGTTCTTCCCGTGACATTCCAATTTCTTGATATCGCATTCATTGCTTCGCCCTTCAGGCGAAACTGTGACTTTTTATCACACTGCTGGATCTTTGGTATCTTGAACACATATTTTAGGTATTTAATTGTTGAAAATAAGAAAAAAACATGTGCGCCATTGCAGACCTTCCCAATATACGAGATGGTAACCGTTCGTGGAGTGTTTTGGCTCCATTGAATATGTGTTCAATGGAGCAACAACTGGTTTCGAAAGTCCAATAGCGATGCCACACAATATTCTAAATATTTAGGCTTCTGTTCTACAAAAGCACGGGAACTCCTACTTGGAAAATGGCAGCTTACTATTTTCTTAAGTTGAGTAATTTGTACTCTAAACCGCCGCTATTGCGAAAGCCATAGATGCTTCATGAAACACAAAAATCGACCGTCCGCGTCGGAGGCGTCAGCGCTGTGGTTCAGGAAATAATCAGATCAGAAATAATTTAATAAACAGATCACCGAAATTAGTTATGCCTTCATGATGTCATCACATGACATTGTCACTTGGTCAGAGATGGGCGTATCATGGATGCAGTGCAAAACCAGTTGAGGTGAAAAAAGCTTGGTGTGCCTCCGACCCTGGAATCGTTGCAAAACCACTTTATGTGGAGAAAAGTTCAGAAGGGGGTGGGGGGCATCAATGTATCCTTGATAAAAAAAACGATGTACAAAAAACAGGAGGTCCAAAGGAACACTTACAACAAACGAGCGCCATTGCGCTCGCTTGTTGTAAGCGTTCCTTGTGGTCCTCGTGTTTTATGCTCGTCGTTTTTTTTTTCATTCAGTATGCTACACAAACTCGTCCACATCAAGCTCCTTCTGTATCAATATATCGGCTGAAGAGCAGAAAAATGAAGAAGAAAAAGGCTTGCATCTTGAAATAGTGTTAGACGAGTGCAGAAGTAAGCCTGGTAGTTCTTTCTTGTGCGTTGTCTCGTGTGTTTTCAGTCTCTAACATACATAAAAACTGGGTAGGCGCGAAGCGTGTACGGAAGGGTGTTTCAGCTCCACCAGCGTGAAACCTGGGGAGGGGCGAAGCATGCAGTGTGCGCCGGTCTTTCCCACAGCAAAATCGTTGCTAATGTGCAATGAGAAAAAGAAGAGGAAGAAGGCCCTGACCAAGCTAATTATCCACATCGTTCGGAGAGATTTCTTCAATAAAGCAGTAGCGCTGCCAAGCCTGAACCGGGCATGTAAGAAAGGGTGTTTCAGCTCCACTAACGTCATCGGACAACTGCGTCAAATTGCTGCTTAATCATCATCAACATAATAACCCTCATGTGCATATTGTTCTTCTTATTATTATTCCCTACATTCCCGGTTTCAGTTGCCTACGGTATTTAGGGAACGGTGTTTCAGCTTCACTGACGTCGCCGGCTATTTGTTGGCCTATCTCTTGCCTTCTTCTTTTTTTGTGGACAGGCGGCAGTGCTAGGCAGTATCGAAGATACATGTATCCTAGGTATTATCTTAGATGCTCTTTGGGTGTCTTGTACTTGTATCGTGATACATCCCGGAAGAAGTGGATAAGTATCGGTATTTCCGATACATTTATTATTGTATCGTGTATCTAAGGTACAAGATACCACTGCAAAAAAATAAATGCTGGCAAAATGTGCTTCTCAAGCTCATATTACTCCCACTAAGCTACCTGACTAAAAACTGATAGCCCCGACATTATTTTCATCTTTCCGTCAGAGTGCTCTAGCGAGGGCAGGTAATGAGGTCTAGGCGTCCCGTCCCTGTTGGCGGAAGAGAGTCACGTGGCGGCGGTCACACTGTTTCGACAAAAAGCAACGCGCGAACGTATACGTGTAGAAGAACTTTTGTTTTCACGTTTTTTATATATTTCTAGCTCTGTTCGCGCATGACTGATGCTCGTAGTGACTGTATTGTGCTGCGTACTCCAAAGCGTGCGTCGTCTTTCGCGCCGATTCTGATGCCGCTATAATGGCGTTATAGAAGTTTCTTTTGTGTGGTGCTTCTCTACGAAATCGGAAGAATGCAGGAATTGTCATTTGGTAACTGATTCTTCGTTTTTTTCTAGTCCGTGTCTACCTGCACGGCATCGTAAGCATGAAGACGTACCAACTAGCCCTTATTTCCGCCTTATTAGCAAGAATTGGGTTGTTTTGGCTCTGGTGGCATTCACGCATCAACAATTTCATGGATCTTGTGGATGTAAATTTTACATGCAATGAAATTAGGTAAGAAGATGACTTTGGTAAGGGCTCGTTTTTCTTTATTAGGGACAATATTAATGAAAACTAACAAACAACAATGCCAAGAAAAGTATAGGGGATGGTATTTGTACTTATTAGGATATATGTGAAGAAAGTAAAGTGAACGAAAAATGAGTTGCCGCTGGCAGGCACCAAACCTACGACCTTCGAATACCGCGTTCGATGCTCTGCCACTGACCTGCGGCGGCGGTCATCCTCCCATCCACTTTATGGGGTATATATGTACATTTGAACCTAGTGGTGTTAGTCAGCGCTGATCGCAGCAATGGCCGCGAGTGTGGAACGCTATGTTTCTGCCTGTTGGCGTCACTTAGCACGTGATGTTCTTACGAGCTGGTAGCTGACCAATAATCCCTCGCATACTACCTAAAGGCATCAAGACTGCCAGAGCGAGACCCTCGCTATGAAGATGAGCGAGACCCTCTCACCTTCATTCATAGCGAGGATCTCGTTCTGGCAGACTTGACGCCTTCATGTAGTATGCGAGGGATCATTGGTCAGCTTACTGGTTATGAATTAACCAGATTTTTGGTTATGAATCATTTGTTGACACCGGCACTGAGAACATACAATTAAGGTCGGAACTACGTTCACCTATTCAAACCCTTTCCTAATGACTTACCGCAATTCCTTCGTCACCTGTACTGACATATATAAACTGTTAGTAATTTATTTTGGTACGGCAAGTAACTAAATTCTTTGTTTGTAATCTTTGTAATAATATTTCTACCTACCGTGCTTATATTGCGTTGATTTGTTACTGAATATTGTATTTCGTATTGCATAATTAATGCACTTTTTACTTTTCTTATGAAAGTGTGTTTCCTTATTATGTTTGCGCGACTCGTTGCCACAATGTGTCACCGGGGCTAAGGGCACCTGAAGCTGTCTCACTGCTGCTTTCACCTTGGCCACCGCCACTGCTTCAGTGTTCGCAGTGAAAACAAATAAAGAAATTAAAATGAAATGTAATAGATATTTACACTCGTACTGCTGTTTCGTCTCATCGTGAACAATTGGCTCCTGCGCGCAAACTGATACACTAGTAAATATTTTTCATCTCGCTCGCCGTCCAACAATGGTTTTACCAATACGGTAACCAATTAATGGGCACTTTAAAAAAAATTACTTTGGAATGTGCAATCAGTTTGATCCTTGCTGAATTCGAAAACCAATGTAAGAGTTCGCAGAAGCGCAACAAACGCGACGCATGAGATCGGATCTCTACCCGTGGGATCACCTAATCACGACCACCGTGATCTGGCCGTGATCATGACTCGAAGGCTAATTGCGACTTTGCGACGCTGGTTGCGTCGCATAGGGACGCTCCTGCTTTTCGGACGCTTGCACTTATAGACGCCTCCGCATTTATCGAAGATGACCAAGCAGACAGGAAGAGACGCCGCTGCAACGCTGGTTGCGTTGCATGCTTTCATTAGTGGCGCGTCCGTTCTAAGCGACGGCAACTCTTCAGTGTTGCTCAAGGCCTCTCTGGTGTAATAAATACACCGCGGATCTCTTTCTCAAAAGTTAAAGATGTAAATTGCAGTTGAAATGCTCGCGACGCACGCTGGCCACATGCTTTCAAATGCGCCGTAGCGGAGGTATCGGCCCAGAGTATACCTGCTGCCACCTTGCGGAAAAGCGGCGGCAACTCGAGCACCGTGACACGCGCGGCGTATCGGCGGAGCGGCGCGTCGGGCCACCTGTTATTCTACCACCGTGGCCAAAACTACCGACTATGACGTAGTTCCGGTTAGTTCATTTCCGCGCGCACACTTTTGGCGCGCTTGCTTGGGGGTAGAAAGACGAACTTTTCTTTCGCGTATTTTAAAGCTCCTGCTGCCACAACAGCGAAAAAAATTACGCCATCGTCGACAATAATGTTGGCCTTTATTAACAACAAGGTGTTACCGAATTGTAAAACCACTTCAGCATCCCTTTAAAGTGGCTGAAGGTCCACGCGCGCAAAAGCTTCGCGCATACTACAGTGAACTAGATAGGTGTCTTGTTCCTTATAACGCACACCGTAGTTGCCATCTCCGCTTATATTAAGCGCATTTCGCCTTCTTTTTTCGCCGAATTGCTTGTAGAATTGTCGCTCGTCGCGTTTTTTGGGGGCTTTTTTGCATTTTTCGAGCAAATATAGCTATTTTAGAGATCATCGCGTTCACCAATAGCGCGATTGTCGTTCACTAATTGCGCGTTTGTCGATGACTTTGAGTAGTTGAGAGATGAAGTCAAACATACGTTGAGGCAATCTACAAGTATCGCTAATCATGCACTAGCAAACAGGCATTCAACCGAATGCAGACTACTCTGCAGACAATGTAAAAATAAATATCTGCTCTCTTTCATAGTTATGGATATTTTTACTGTGCAAAATAATTAAACTGATTTCTTTCAACGCCATTTTTTGTATATGAGTGATATTTTTTATTAGAATTAAGAAGTATTTTGAAGAATGGGAAAATGTATTAAACTACTGCTTCTTTTCAAGCCGCTTTTAAGGGCTTCTTTTGTGACGTATATTTGCTTGTTAGCTCGGTAGCATCTGGCAACTCTGGCGCACACCCATCAGCTTCATCGCTTAGGACAGCGCCGTAGCAGCTCATGTCCGTAGCGCTCCACACATACCTCTCCTGCGGTGGAAGCGCCGTCACGGCGCTTGCTATGAAGACGAGGACCTAGCAGAGCAATGCGGTTGGAGGCTGAAAACTCACGAAGATGGTTTCGTTGTAAAAAAAATCTTACAGTGTCCCTTATGCACTTGCCTAAGACGACTCGCAGGCGACAGCCATCTTCTCTACTTTTTTTTTTCTTTTCAGTCAATGTAATAATTCCCCCCCCACCCACCGCACCCTTCGGAAGATTTCGGCACCCGACGTGGTGTGCACTGCCTCATGCATCGGTGGAATTGGAAGCTTTCCACGCATCAGCTGATTTGCACTGGATCCGTAACAGCTGTGCCCACGTTTAACCACCTGACAATGTAATGTGAAGACATCATGCAGACATAAATAATTCCGGTGATCTGTGACGTCATGTCACGTCGTCATATAATAGACTTGAGCGCAAAACGGACGAGACACAAGAAGACAAGACGACTGCACGAGCGCTCACTACCAACTGCGCTCGTGTAGTGGTCTTCTTGTGCCTCGTCCGTTTGCGCTCAAAACTGTTGCAGAGTGAACCAACGCGCCCGACGAAGCATTTTATTATGTCGTCATGTGGCGAACATTTTCTTTTACGCTCGATCTCAGGCCGCTCATACCGGCGGTCAGTTTTAGCATTTGATAAAGCATTTAGGGTGTTCGCCTTGACATGGTTTAGAATACGAAGCACTCCACTAAAGAAGAACGGGAAGCTGATATTTCACACATAGAAATGCATGCCTTCCTTTTGAGAAGAATAGCTTAAATATTTAGAATTATATGGCATATCATACACAATGGTGACAGATCACTCCGCGAACGCAGGGGCACACTGTCTATGGAGCCAAATGACTCCATAAACGGTTACCATCAAGTATTCTGCGAAAGCCTCGAAGGGTGCGCAGGCATTATCAAAGTTTCAGCTATTAAATTATGCAAAAAAATTCTATAATGAAGCAAGGATTCATCAGTGCGTTAACAACTATACGAAGGAGTACATCTTTTAAGTTATTATATCGATAACTACTATCTTCTTAGAACAACAACGAACTATCCTCTTTTTAATGATGCGACTTCATCTTCAAGCCGTGAATTCAATTTGTGGCTTGCGGAGGCGGAGCAGATCGCGCTTCCTTTCAGGACAAGAACCAGCGTACGAGATCGAGAAGGCTAGATGGAGCTTGGCTAGACGTCCGGTCCGGGGAGCTAGGCGACGTCCTCGAGCCGCTCTACTGGTCGTGGAGTACGGCTTTGTGACTGGCCGAGGGACGAGGCAATACACCTCCGTTCCGGCTGCTGTTCTTGACTGCTGGGCAACTGACGATCTAGGTCTGTGCTCCGGCTGGGTAACTGGCCCAGGGATCAGGCGAGGTGCCGCTGTTCACAGAGTGGTTCATGGAATTACGGGCTGCTGTCGGCCGCTGCTCCTGCTGCCGTTCCGTTTGGCTGGTACGACCCAGGTGGGCTGCCGGGACGAGCATAGTGGCTGGGTGCTGGTGTTCTGCTGCTGAGCTACCAGGGTAGCGTACTGCTGCTGCTGTGGCAGAAAGCTATGTCATGATGTCGACCGACGCACGTCGCGCACGTCAATGAGCCAGACAGCGCGCAGTCCCCAAGCGTTTGGCTTCGGCGTTCAAAAGGCCACAAGCTAAACACCGCTAGACGCTCGTCGTTAGAGAAAAATTTAGTCGAGCTATACACCAGAACACAGCGAATTCAATGCGTGCCGCCATATTTAGACTGCGCGTCGCGCCATCTGTCGCAAGCGCGGCGAAGCAACACCGTGGGCTGCTATGGTAGCAGACGCTCCGCAAATCAAACGCGAAACTTCCCAACTTCAGTCCGACGGTAAGCATGTGTCGCGCCTTTCCTCGCCTGGAAATTTGTGCTGTTTCCTTGTGAAACGTCGAGAGGACCATACTCGACTGTGCAGAATGTCTACAGCACGCGCAGTGCAGACTGCGGAAGCAACTTCATCAGGTACGTATACGCCGTTACATTTGTACAAAACGTGCGCGCTGTGTGCGCGCGTGAGTCGTAATATCTCCTATTATTGGCATGGAGCCTGCGAAAGAGTACAGCAGTGATTTGGTACCGCATACTGCAGATTGCGCACTAAGTTTTGTGAGAAATCGGCATTTCAGCGCGGATCACGTAATAATTAGCGTACGCTTTGCAGACAGGTTCGCAGAACGAGATTTTTCCTGCACAAGCGCTCTTACAATCATGTGTCTTGCTCACAAAAGCGTGTAATCACGGAGTTCCCCCGCAGTGTCGTTCATCGATCCCTTTTGGATGCTGTTTGCGCGACTTTGGTAACGATTATGCTTTACAAAAGAAACTGGGGTACCGTATGTGAACATGATATTGTGCACGGGCGGATCTCGATGTCCCTTATTACAGGCGTGCTGTGCGAACACATGGCGAAAATTTAGCTGTCCGAGACAGCGCCCAGGGGCGTAGCCAGAAGTTTTTCTTCGAGATGGCGGGGGAGGGGAGGTCTCAGATTCCTTTTATGTATGCTCGTGCGTGTGTTTGTATGTGCGCGCGTATATGTGTATACACACAAAAGATGTAAAAACTGGGGGGGGGGGCGAGTCGTGTTTAGAGAGAGAAAGAGAAGGAATGTAGGAAAGGTGCTAACCCCCCAAACAGCTTCCCTGGCTATGGTCCTGCTTGAGATTTTAATAATAGTAACTATTACCTGTGTCTATTATGTGAAGGGCATTGGTGTAAGTACTGTTTACTTGGTGTAAGTACTGTGCAGATGCCTTATGTCCGCCCAATTTTGGGGACATCAAGGACTGGCAGGAGAACATGAAGCTCTGGCCACCTGTTCAAGAACACCACATTATCTACTACCTTTTAAAGACGAAGGCATGTGACCTCGAAGATGTGAATGCCATCAAAAGCACTGAAGCATACAACTACGTCGAAAGCGGGAAAGTAGGCTGCTTGCTTGTACACGAGGACACAACCACGCACTACATCTTCATCAAAGGAGACGTTGAAAGGTCCCAGGCACGAAGTGTACCCCTACACAAAGATTGGGTCTGCCTTCAACCCAGCGGCGGTGTCGTCACAGGAGACTGCTCTTGTATGGCTGGTGCAGCACGGGCTTGCAGCCACATTGGTACGTTGTTTTTACATATGTTACCACCCTATGCACTACAATGCCACTCAACTTGGCTGTCTGAATTATAGACCAGTTTTGCGAGATGCCCCTTGTCGAAATGCTAAATGAACTAAAAAAACTTGCGTACTGTTGTGAATCATGCTTTTGCTACTGACACTTTTTTTCAAGGTCACTTCGTCATTTTTGAACTTGCCTTTGGCACTCTTTTCAGTGAAAATGGGTAAAAAATTACCAAGAAATTTGTATAAAATTGTGTTCATAAAAGAAAATGAAGTTTATAAACCATTCGTAGCTACTGCACAGTCATGATTGTAAAGACATGTAACATTACAAAGACCACAACTTCATCCCCTTATAGCGTAGAGGAACAGGTATTCAGGCACATGTATGACAGGTATTCTGGCTACAGAGAAGAGCTAGGTGTACCTTACTGATATGAAGTGCAAATGTGTTTCATTTAAACTATTATTCAATACAAAGAATATTTTGCATTAATTTTAGTCTACGGCACTTCACCTAATGGAAGGTTACCATCATTTTTTAAGATCAATATCAGTAGTGCAGGAGTTTTAAATGTGTGTCACTGGAAGGTTTTTATAAGTGGAACAACTCTTGTTTCAGGAGCTCTTCTCTGGAAGATAGACTTTGCTGTAAGACTGGGCCTAACTGGTACTGCGTGCACTGTCAAGAGTGCTGAGTGGAATCGTGGCACCAAGAAGAATGTACTCCCTGGACAAATAGAAGAAATCGACTTCACACTATGAAGACGAATGGAGCCTGAGAAACCAAATAGGGGGCAACGTCATCTGGAATTTCAAAAGTTTAAGGACCATAATTCACTTCTGAAAAGCTTTGAAACATGTCCATTGAAAGGTCTTGCCTCAGTACGGGGTACCATTTTAAACACAATACTAAATGCTCCACCTGCAGATCCTACAAATGAGACTCTCGAATCTTGCAGTGCACCATCTCATGGCCTTCACAGTGATATAGGACCTGACAACTGCGAGTGCTGTGCCAATTTTTACAAAAGATATGTAGACATACCTCTAAATGCTCAGCTTAGATTAGCAAAAGGAACAGTGGAGCAACATGGCAGTGTATGGGAAGGCAGCAGAAAAGTAAGAATTACTGCATCAATGACCTCTAAAATTCCAAAGCGCAAGCAAACTTTGTCAGAAAAAGCATTAGCACGCCTTCTGAAGCCTACCTTCCAAGGCAACAAGGCAACTGTGCATGGTACACAGTGTGAACCTCTAGCCAGGGAAGCATTTCAGCAAGAAACTGGTCTAATTGTGGCAAGATCAGGAACTATAGTGTCTCAGAGTGATCCATACCTATCTGCAAGCCCTGATGGACTAGTTGGCACAGATGATATAATTGAAATTAAGTGTCCCTGCACAGAAGACTGCTCCTCTCTGATAGAAAGTGCAAAATATGATGTAAGGAAAGGAGATGATGGATATTTCCTTTCCAGGTCAGGCAGGGGTGGTTACTATAGTCAGGTACAATTCACCATGTATTGTTGCCAAAGGAATCATTGTTTCTTCTATGTCTGGACCAGGAGGAAAACGGTTCTCGTTAATGTGAACTATGACCCAGAATACTTGAGCTCCAACCTTACGAGAGTGCGCAACTTTTACTTTTAATTGTACCTTCCGGCCCTGGTAGATGACTCTGCGACTCAAAGCTCGACAGCACTTGAAGCATATGCCATGTTTCTAAGCTCTGCTATGTAAACTATTACAGCAAGGATAGTTACCTTGCAGTGTATTTATTTTAAATAATTTATTATGCTTTTTGTACGTGTGGACAAGGACGAGAACAGTTCTTGCTAATGTGAATAATGACCCAAAATACCTAATCTCCAGCCTTGTGCGAGAGTGCAGATGTTGCTTTTAATCGTATTTTCCAGCCCTGGTAGATAACTCTGATTCAAAGCTCGAGAGCACTTGAAGCATATGTCATGTGTCTAAGCACTGCTATGTAAATAGTGACAGCAAGAGTTAACTTCCAGTAATGTGCACTATTTAAAATAATGTTTTACCTCCAGTAATCTGCAGCTGGAGAACAGCAAGGGTTATGATGCAACACCTTTTTTTTCTCTTGAAAGTCCTATCGAGGGGTGTAAAATAGGTTTAGCATCATATATGTACAGTATATAGAGTTTGGTCTCTTTAAAGGCTAACTGCAACGGAATTTCATTTTGGCGGAACATGTTGAAGACCGAAGCAATCTTGGCAAAGCCACAAGACTATTAATGATATTGTTTCCTAGTTATCAGCGTTTAAGGAGCATCGATACAGACGTGCACCCGATTCAGCACTCAAAGGTTGTGTCAAGGAGCCATGCATTCCAAGTTATGTGTCACTCTCAGTGAGCAGTAGTGGTGGTGTTTTATTTCAGTTTTAGTATCAAAAATGGCTACCTCTGCGAGTTTCTTGCAGTGCTGTGACTAATACTAGCAAGAGCTTTTGTATAAGAGCTGCCCTATATTGCCACGCCCACTTCTTGTCTTGTTTTGATGTATTCGGGTTTGACCGGCAGAGACGGTTATCAACGCTCGACGCTGTCCGCGAAGTAGTGTTCTAGAAGCGTCGCGATTGTATTAGATCGGTTTGTTAAGATTGTTCGCGAATGTTCCAGCTTTGTCTAGAGATTACGCCGCCACCAGCGATATTGCTGGAAAGTTCGATAGCGCCTGTATAAAAGCCGACGCGCGTGACCGCTTGTCAGGACGCCCTGTTCGCCGCTATCATTGTACAGCGTGCATTGCTGTAGTTCTAGTTCTCATTTTCCGGCCACAAGTTCGGCCAAATAAAGTTTCATCCTACAAACGTCGACTGCTGCCTTCGCCGACGTCACGACCACGTGACATCTGGTGGAGGTGCTGCTTCATGATCCGGACACCACCGCGGAGCGCTGACCCAAGCCCAAGCCGCGAAGAAGACGACTCTAAGGACAACCCGGATCCTCGAACCAGCCGCCGGCAGAAAGGACTACCCCCCCAATACGGACTCCTACCGGATAAGCCAAAAGCCACGGCGACAAGAACAACAGGCACGATGACGGCCGCAGCGAACCCTGCCGCGATAGTGATGCAGCCGCCCAGGGAGCCGCCGACATTTCGTGGTTCGCCATGTGAAGACCCCGAAACCTGGCTGGAGACGTTCGAAAGGGTCGCAACATTTAACACCTGGAACGCCGACGACAAGCTGCGCCACGTGTACTTCTACCTGGAAGAAGCAGCAAGGACATGGCTCGAGAACCGGGAGTCCACGCTTAGAACCTGGGATCTCTTTCGTAGTGCTTTTTTGGAGACGTTCACGAGCGTCGTTCGAAAGGAAAGGGCCGCATCCTTGCTGGAGACACGGGTTCAGCTCCCGGACGAAAACGTGAGCATCTTCGCGGAAGAAATGACCCGGCTGTTCCGCCACGCTGACCCGAACATGCCTGAAGAAAAAAAGGTTCGTTTCCTCATGCGAGGAGTAAAGGAACAGCTCTTCGCTGGCCTTATGAGGAATCCGCCGAATACCGTCCAAGAATTTGTCTCCGAAGCAACAACAATCGAAAAAACGCTTGAGATGCGAACACGGCAATACAACCGCAGCCTCTCGACCACAAGCTACGCCGACGTTCAAGCGCTAGGATCCGCCGACCTGCGTGAGACGGTTCGAGCAATCGTGCAAGAGGAGCTGCGAAAACTTCTACCTTCGTCGCAACCTCAAGTAGATTCCATCGCCGACCTCGTGCGCCAGGAGATCCAGCATTCACTCGGTGCACCTCAGCTAGTAGAGCCGCAGCCGCAAGCTATGAGCTATGCTGCTGCAGCCCGCCGTCATGCTCCTCCTCCACGCCCACGCCAAGACGATACACCGCCGCAGTACCGTCGCCAGACGCCGCCGCCGCCACCGATGCCCTACCGTCCACCTGTCGGCCATACGCCGCCGCCGCCACCGACGCCCTACCGCCCACCTGTCGGCCAGCGCTACACCCCGAGGAAGACCGATGTCTGGCGCGCCCCTGACAACCGCCCGCTGTGCTACCATTGCGGGGAGGCCGGCCACACGTACCGCCGCTGCCAGTACCGACAGATGGGACTACGAGGATTCGCCATCAACGCGCCGCGACCGCAGCCAGGCGAACGGCCTCGCGACATCGACAACTACCTATCCGGAACGCAGTGGCAAGAACGACGTCCTTCACGCTCGCCGTCGCCCGGCCGCTACATGTCACCGCACCGCCGGCCGTACACTGGCCCAAACCGGGGCCGGTCGCCTAGCCCGTATCCGGAAATCTAAGGGCAGCAACCGATGGAGGTGCAGTTGCTGTACGACGAACTACCGAAGATCCTCCGCCGACGACGACGACGTCGTGACGAAACCTTCAGAACACGACGCGAACCAGACAGACCCCTGACGACGAGATCTTGCGGACCAAAGAAGACCCGACGACGCAACATGGAAGCAGCGGAACAAACCGACGCAGCCGTGACCCGACGCCGAGACCCAACCGCAACGCAAGACGACGAACTAGCGACCTCGACGTCATCATCGAGGGCCACAACGTCACCGCTCTCGTCGATACTGGGGCCGACTATTGCGTCATCAGTGGGCCCTTCGCCACGAAGTTGAAGAAAGTTAGGACCGCTTGGGAAGGCCCCGAAATCCGCACCGCTGGAGGCCATCTGATAACGCCGATTGGTGTCTGCACGGCGAGAGTCACAATCAAAAACCGGACTTATCCTGCGAGCTTTGTAATCCTACAGAACTGCTCCAGGGATGTGATACTTGGAATGGACTTCCTAAGTGACCATGGCGCCGTCATCGACCTGAGGTCTGAGTCGATAACACTAACCTCAGACAAAGCGCTCCCGCCCCATGCGACGCCAGGGAAGCATGCATTGAATGTGATAGAAGAGCAGGTGACCGTTCCTCCACGCTCCATCGTCATTATCTCCGTTGGCACCGAAAAACCTGCGAACCTTGAAGGCGTCATCGAGAGCGATCAGCGTTTGCTGCTAGACCGTGACATTTGCGTCGCAAGGGGCATTGCTCGGTTGCATGAAGGAAAAGGAAGCGTGATGCTAACGAACTTCAGCCAGGAATACAGACACCTGAGCAGGGGCACGGCGATTGCATACATCGAAGAAATCTTGGCCGTCAGCGATGCGTTTGCCTTTTCCGATTCTGACGAAGCTACGACGACGATCCCTGAGCCACCCTTCGACGTAAACCCAAGTCTTCCCGCTCGCCAACAGCAACAGCTCCGACGCCTTCTGCAGGAATACAGGGACTGTTTCTCGTCGTCATCGCGGGTCCGACAAACGCCCCTTGCTAAGCACCGCATCATAACAGAAGAAAATGCTCGACCACTCCGTCAGAGTCCCTACCGGGTTTCGACGCGGGAACGGGAGGCCGTTAAGAAACAAGTCGATAAAATGCTACGCGACGACATCATCCAGCCGTCCAACAGCCCGTGGGCGTCTCCTGTGGTGTTAGTGAAGAAGAAGGATGGGACCCTACGTTTCTGCGTTTATTATCGTCGCCTGAACAAAATCACAAAGAAGGACGTGTACCCTCTCCCACGGACAGACGACACCCTGGATCGACTCCACAACGCGAATTACTTTTCGTCGATGGACCTCAAGACCGGCTACTGGCAAATTGAAGTCGACGAGAGAGACCGAAAAAAGACCGCCTTTATAACACCGGACGGCCTGTTCCAGTTCAAGGTCATGCCTTTCGGTCTTTGCTCGGCGCCTGCGACTTTCCAACGAGTCATGGATACTGTGTTAGCTGGCTTGAAGTGGCAGACTTGCCTTGTTAACTTGGACGACGTCGTTATGTATTCCTCGAACTTCGACGAACACCTCCAGCGACTTCAATCGTACTTCAAGAAATCAAGAACTCCGAGCTCACCCTGAAGCCAGAAAAGTGCCGATTCGCGTACGAGGAGCTCTTGTTTTTGGGTCACGTGATCAGCAAGACTGGAGTGCTCCCAGACCCGCAGAAAACAGCTGCCATCGCCACTTTCCCGCCACCCACCGACAAGAAGCCTGTGCGCCGATTTCTCGGCTTGTGCGCCTATTACAGACGCTTTGTGAAAGACTTTTCACGGACCGCCGAGCCACTAACGCAGCTCACGAAGACCGACGTCGAATTCAGGTGGCAAACAGCGCAAGTCGAAGCATTTCATGAACTGAAACGACGCCTGCAGACACCTCCGATACTTGCGCATTTCGGCGAATACGCCGATACGGAGATTCACACCGATGCAAGCAGCATAGGACTCGGCGCCGTCCTTGTGCAGCGGACGGGCGGACTGGAAAGGGTTATCAGTCATGCTAGCCGGTCGCTGTCTAAAGCAGAGGTCAACTATTCCACAACACAAAAGGAGTGCCTCGCCATCATCTGGGCTACGTCAAAGTTTCGCCCCTACCTCTACGGCAGGCCCTTCAAAGTTGTGAGCGACCATCACGCCTTGTGTTGGCTAGCTAACTTGAAGGACCCTTCAGGTCGCCTCGCACGGTGGAGCTTAAGACTTCAAGAATTTGACATTACTGTCGTCTACAAGTTCGGAAGGAAACACTCCGACGCCGACTGCTTGTCTCGTGCCCCCGTCGACCCACCAACGCCCGACGACCAGGATGATGGCAGCTTCTTGGGAGCCATAAGTACCGAAGACTTCGCCGAACGACAGCGAGCCGACCCGGAACTGAAGGATCTAGTGGAATACCTGGAGGGCAGGACCGTCGTTGTCCCAAAAGTATTCAGGCGAGGATTGGCATCATTTTCCTTGAAAAACAACGTCCTCGTAAAGAAGAACTTCACTCCCGCCCGAGCCAGCTACCTTATCGTTGTACCTTTGGGACTGCGACCAGAAATTTGGCATGCCCTGCACGACGACCCAACGGCTGGACACCTCGGACTTTCCCGAACGCTCGCACGAGTACAAGAAAAGTACTACTGGCCGCGCCTTGCCGCCGACGTCACTCGCTACGTAAGGACGTGCCGAGACTGTCAGCGACGGAAGACACCGCCCACAAGACCAGCAGGCTTCTTTCAGCCGATCGAGCCTCCTCGGCGACCATTCCAGCAGATCGGGATGGACCTCCTGGGGCCGTTCCCAACGTCGACTTGCGGAAATAAATGGATCGTCGTGGCTACCGACTACCTCACCCGCTACACCGAAACAAAAGCCCTGCCCAAAGGCAGTGCCGCTGAGGTAGCCAAGTTCTTCGTTGAGAACATCGTCCTTCGACACGGCGCCCCAGAGGTTCTCATCACCGACAGAGGTACGGCGTTCACGGATAACCTGACTCAGGCGATCTTGGAATACAGCCACACAAGCCACCGCCGCACCACCGCGTACCACCCACAGACCAACGGCCTCACCGAGCGTCTAAATAAGACCATCGCCGACATGCTGGCCATGTACGTCGACGTCGAACACAAGACGTGGGACGTCATCCTTCCGTACGTGACCTTCGCGTACAACACGGCCGTACAGGAAACGACGCAGATGACGCCATACAAGTTGGTCTACGGACGGAGCCCGGCAACGACGCTCGACGCCATGCTACCAAACGTGACCGACGAGGAAAACATCGACGTGACCACCTACCTGCAGCGCGCCGAAGAAGCACGACAGCTCGCCCGCCTACGGATCAAGAACCAGCAGACGACTGACAGCCGCCGCTACAACCTTCGACGACGCCACATGGAATACCAACCCGGTGACCGTGTATGGGTATGGACGCCAATACGCCGACGAGGACTTAGTGAGAAGCTTCTTCGACGATGCTTCGGACCGTACAGGTTACTTCGACGCCTGGGCACACTCGACTATGAGGTTGTCCCAGACGGCATTACGAACTCCCAGCGGCGCCGTGCGCGACCTGAAGTCGTCCATGTCGTGCGCCTTAAGCCGTTTTTCACGCGTTAGCGAGCCTGGGGACTCTTATTTTCTTTTCCTTTGTTATTGTAATTTATTTGTGTATACACTTGTTATTTTCTCTTCTGTGTTCTTTCACAAGCATCGGGACGATGCTTTTTCAGAAAGGGGCATTGCCACGCCCACTTCGTGTCTTGTTTTGTTGTATTCGGGTTTGACCGGCAGAGACGGTTATCAACGCTCGACGCTGTCCGCGAAGTAGTGTTCTAGAAGCGTCGCGATTGTATTAGATCGGTTTGTTAAGATTGCGCCCCGCACGCGAATGTTCCAGCTTTGTCTAGAGATTACGCCGCCACCAGCGATATTGCTGGAAAGTTCGATAGCTCCTGTATAAAAGCCGACGCGCGTGACCGCTTGTCAGTTGATCGACGGACGACGCCCTGTTCGCCGCTATCATTGTACAGCGTGCATTGCTGTAGTTCTAGTTCTCATTTTCCGGCCACAAGTTCGGCCAAATAAACAGTTTCATCCTACAAACGCCGACTGCTGCCTTCGTCGACGTCACGACCACGTGACAATATTTATGCTGCTTCAAACTGGGCGACAGTTTCCGTTGCAGTTGGCCTTTAAAAAATGTACAGCAAGGATGTGAGGTGGGAATATATCTCGTCCCAAGCTACTATTGCAGCATTTAAAGCAGGAAGTGTTACAATATATGTTCAGCTTCAGAGGAGACACAATTCGTTTAATGCTTGTGATAACAGAAAACTCATAGTTGGTGCTGGCCCATCAATAAAAGCGATTTACAACCTTGTAAGTGATGATATTTTTTTTCATTTTTTTCACACTATAGACACTAGTGCTAAAAATTGCCAAATCAATAACAAGAACCTTCTTTTGTGAATATTTATGAGAGTTCAAAAATATGCTATGACACGCTTGGTGCTTGCACAATAAGAACAGCTGGTTTCAGCAAGTTGTTACACTGCATTGTTTACTCATGGCATATCTTTCACTGAATGCACTCAAACAAATTGCAGCTCTCACAGCAGAATCCCTCATGAAGCAAACAAGTTTACCAAAAACAATAAAGCGAAATAAGGCAGGCTTTTTCTGCAGCAAGAGTTGCCGAAAGCAATCCGGTACCCATGGTCACTTTTGGATAGAAATGAACTTTACACAAACAGCTTCTAATCTGGCATCACTGCTCACTGCGAATCAAACACGACTTTAAATTGCAAAGTGCAGCACAAACTACAACAATGTCATTTATGAGTTTCTTGTGATGAGTTGGGACACTGTTCTTCAATATTCTGAATGGCTTGATACGATCTATTGCCCTTTCGACATGTATTCCTAGCGAACCAATCCGCCTTGTTCTTGTAACGTCCACTACCTCAAGCCGTTTCCTTCCCTGAGTAAAAGCGGGCATATTTAGGCGAATGCCCTTTGCTTTCATTTCCTCACTCATCATGAAGCCTCGATCAGCCATTACCTAATGACCATTTTCAAGGTAGCTGCAAAATCTAGAATCCTGAACAATAAAGCAATCAGAAGCTCGCCCACCGTAGACTCTAGATACAAAAGTAATAAAACCAGTTGGGGCTATTGCTACCAGAAATTTTCCCGTGTTTCCTCCTTTGTATTGGCTATATGTCTGGGCACGATCATATAGCTTCTTGGGGCGCTGCATGTGCACTTCTGTGCAATCGATAATGCATCTAGTCCCCTTGTATCCACTCTCTTTGAATGTTTTCGGAAGTGACCTTTGTATGGTTTCTTGAGGCAGCCAGATTATCAAATGTCTTCTTGAAATGGCAGCTAGTGCTCGAAGAACAGTGCGGAAAATCTTCCCAGCAAGTGACACAGATATGAAAAAACGATGTGCCAAATCAGCATACAGTAAGCCTAATCTAAGTCGCATCAAAGTTAGCAAAACGGCATCACTAATGCCTAACTTGAACTCAATGCTGACTTCACTATCCACAACCTTGACCAACTCGCAGAATGTGCAATAGCTCAAGCCAGTGTAAAACTGATACTGACCAGGCAATAATGAAAATACAGTGTAGGAGGATGTTTGGGTTCCCGCAGAAACATAGTTCACACTACAAGAAAAGTAGCAGTGGTCATGCAAAGGGCTTTCCGCACACTCAAGTGAAATGTCCAATGGTACTGTTATGTGCTCAGGCTCCGGTAATGAGGACGCTGTGGACTGCTCAACTGCGTGCAAAGCCTCTGCATCACATGCGTCAAAATAGGAAATTGGGGCTGCCTGCACCTGTTCAGCGCTTTCGACCACTACATAGTATGCAGGGTGGAAATCAAGTAGCTGGTTTGTAGGCTCCTGCAGTTCATGGGCATACAGTCTTACGGTGTTTGTAGTTTCTTCTACATCTGTGTTGAAGTGATCAGGTGTTGCCACTTGTAGTTTCACTCGTGGCATCCTCTGCAGGCAGGTAATCAGACGTCACTGGCTGTGATGTGTGCACATAGTGCTCAACGGTTTGTCGCTCTTGTAGAGTGACAGCAGCTGGTACTTGTGTGTGAACGCTGAACAAGGCAGATGGGCTTCCACTGACAGGCACGATGTCGTCCTCCACACTTTCCCTTTGACCATGGTCACTACTGCGTTGGTCACATTCTGCAACACCATGACGAGGTCGTTTGACAGGGCATACTGCCTGCCTGACGAGCTGACACCTGCCTTTTACCACCTGCACATTGAAGGCAAAATGTACATAGCTTTGATTTAAGTCATCGTGGTTGCTATCTTCAGGTACTTGCACATTTAGAAGCTGCATAAATAAGAACTGTAACAGCTTAACAGGTGCCCCTTCTGCTACGAGACAGTTGTCAATTCTGGCGAATAGCGGTCACCATCTAAAAGTATAAAATGATGTACAAGTCATAACATGGTGCAATGATGTCATCGTGTCCACTATGTCTGGGTAACACGACAATGAGAACCTTGGTCTGCAGTGTCATGTGTGAAATATCCATAATGACTCTTACCTTGTTTGTACGAGTCAAATATGAAATATTTTTGAAGCGAAAGCCTTAGATGCCTCATCAAACACAAAATTGACCGTCGGCGGTGTCAACACGATGATGCAAAAAATACCTGTCACCATAACGTCACAGATCCCAAAATGTGTAACGTTGCATAACGGGACATCATGTGATGACGTCTTCACACGACTTTGTTGCTTTGCATTGCCTCCGTGATTGGTGCGCCAATCACGGTAGCAATGCAGAACCAGCTGAGGGACAGTGAACTTGCAATGCCTCCGATCCTGGAGGCAGTGCAACACCTCTCTAGTTGCAGAAAGCTTTCGGAGGGGAGTGTGGGAGGATCACTACATCGACCGAGAAGAAAAAGAACCCCCAGGTCGTGGGATTGAATCCTGCATTTTTGATGGAGGCGAAAATGCTTGAGGCCCGTGTGCTCGGATTTAGGTGCACAGTAAAGAACCCAAGTGTCAGTGGCATAGGCAAAAATTTTTTTTCAGGGGGGCGGGGGGGAATTCTTGATCTAAAGTGGGGGCCGGGCAGGCAGATGTGGCCGAGTCATTTTTTGCTCTGTATGCGATAGCAGAGCATTTTTTGAGGGGGAGGGGGGGGGCACGGGCCGGTGTGCCACCGCCTGCCTGTGTTCAAAATTTCCGGAGCCCTCCACTACGGTGCCTCTCATAGTCATATTGTGGTTTTGGGACGTTAAACCCCAAAAACTATTATTATCATTATTATTATTATTATTATTATTATTAAGGAAAACAAGAAGACGGCTTTCGCCTTCAAGTCGTCTAAGGCGAATGCATAACGGACCCTGTGAACTTGTTATAGTGGTTGCGATATTTTTTTTCCTTCATGAAGCGATACTAATAAATGCAGTGAAGATGTTAAGCACTCAAAGAGAAACACACACGGCCAAATGCATTGTGCAAACCCTTAAGAGCACTACACTGGAATGAGTGCTAAACCAGCATTCATTGGAAATATTGGAAGTGCAGTGTTTACAACATTAATCCATATGCGCAGTCAAAACAACATATGTGGTTCAGATGCAGGTATATATGTGCAGTTGCAGCGCACTCTGACAGAGTACGTAAAATTAACGCCCCCACCACTCCGCCTCGTCAGGAACAACACGGGGAATGCACTTTGATTCCATGAAACTAGCCCATTAACTGCAGCCTCAATTAATACCGGTGTCACACGGTCACTTGTGATCGCGATCGGGCGTGATCCGGATCGAACTTCTTGATCGTGACTGGCTCATTTAAGCAAGTTGCGAAAGGGAGCCAGTCAGTGTTGATAATTTTGATTCCTGTTGGGCTTGATCGTGATCAGCAGTGCACCGAGTAACGCCTGTATAACAGCTTGTTCGAAGCCATACCAGCTTGCTGACGCTGCTGGTTTAAAAAATTTAAAAATCCATGTTTAAAACCAACAGACTGATCTCTGTTCCGCACAGCAGCACTCACGCAATGTAATAAATTGTTCATTTTCACGTATTCAATAGAAAAAACGACGCGGACTAGCAGGAAAATATGCAGTCGCCTACGGCACCTTTGCACTTAATGGTCATATGCACCAGCTGCGAGCATGAGCTCGCAGCTGTGAACACAGCTGTTTGGAAGCTCTACACGGATAAAAACTTGAAAAGGCTCACCTTTTTGGTGTATCCAAGGCGAAGAATTGGCACGGGGTTTAGCTCGGAAGGCTTGTTGTCCAGAAAGTGCTCGGAACATACCTGCGTATCACGCGAATTACTGGTGTAAAACGAAATAGTTGGCGTCACGCTTGAATACACGCAGTAAGTGTACTTACTCGTGCATTTGCACTGGGCTCGTAGTTTTTCCTGTTCACTGCAATTATCCACTGGCGGCGAAGCTCGGCGTTTTTCGTTGCGGATGGAAATCTGTTCAAGCTGAAAACGCCGCACCGGCACGATTCCCGCGTTGTGTTGTGATCTTCACAGACAGCGCTCAGTAATTTCTTCCTCTTGCGCTGGTTGTTTTGACATCCAAAGACGACGCAGTGGTACCCAGACGACGTCTTGTAAGCGGAAGCGGCGGGAACGGGCACTTTTTCGCATTTTAAAGTCCCAGAGCTGCCGCTTGCCATGTTAACTTATGGTAAAGGATACACGCCTCGGCAGCCCAGCAGGAAATGGCCGGGGCGTCTGGGTGCGAGAGTATCCCGCCGGCAGCCTGGGTGCGAGACTGGCGTGCTCTGGTGTATAGGACTGCATGTGTCAGACTATTAGGGGTACTTCATTTAGGGGTTGCGTTTTTTTCCTGTACATATATTTCTGTGGGTGAGTGCACTCGCGGCTCGATTTTTGCTTGGCGAGCAGCCGTGGTGCCAAACCTGACATTACATCGCACAATAGGTAACGGAAAGCGATTTGTGCAAACTAGTAGAAGCATTCGTATTGGCGAGAATGAGATATGTGTGCAGATACATCAGATCAACACCAGAGAAAACGTACGTAATTCACGGAATAATTATGCACTGCAAAGGAGCCCTCGCACACCCCAACAGCGCACCGAACCACAAATTTTTACAATTAAGAATACACAACACCGTGGACCAGCTCGTCGAGTTCCACCGACGCACACTAGTTCTCGAACATTACCTGAACGATTTCCCACATAGGAATACTAAAATCTATTGGCATGCAGAAACGCCGAATCCTTGGGAGATTATGAAGAAATTCCCTTTAAGAAATTCTCTTTCAAGTTAGGAAAACACAACCATCCCTACCGAGAAATTTGGCAAATCAACGCATTGTGGGAATACATTTCATGCGAAATACTCAGCCAGAAGCACCTGTAGGGGATTTTTGCTTTGAGCCATGCGTTAGAAGTTGCTTCGGTGTCTGTGTTTATATGAATTTTTCTGCGCGCATTATCGGCTCATCAGGAATGACCTGTTCACTGGCGTGTGAAGGGTAACTCATGGCCCCATGCAAATTCGGTACCTACGTTAGAGCAGATATGTCAGTTT
Source organism: Rhipicephalus sanguineus (assembly GCF_013339695.2). Classification (NCBI taxonomy): domain Eukaryota; kingdom Metazoa; phylum Arthropoda; class Arachnida; order Ixodida; family Ixodidae; genus Rhipicephalus; species Rhipicephalus sanguineus. The sequence continues at coordinate 60,932,445 of NC_051182.1, forward strand.
ACCGCCAGTGCATGCTATGGTACGATCACGTGCGTATCAGAAGTAGCGGTCGTAGGCATAGCCACGCAACGCTTTACAATATCTTTCGGAACCATAGAAGGCACAAGTAATGTTATAAATTATTATCAAAGCATAGATCGCACACAGCAACCAAGGTTTGCATTGTCCTTACATGACGCTTGTACATGATCTGTTTCGAGGATGCCTAATGCACTGGCGTGGCCCTGTGGATGAACGCCTCATTGCCATGCACCACTCCATGGTTCCGTTCCTGCCTCAGCAATGCTTTTTATTCGCGTTGATCAAGATATTTCACGCATCCACAACGCTGCCGACGCCAACAACGCATTTGCGGTGACAATGGCTCATGCACGATGTTGCGTTAAAATTTCCAAACTCTGGGTTGATATAAACTAAATCATTGTGGCGCATACCAATACTACGGGCCGCGTTATGGGGTATGTGTCACACGTGACTGGTGGAAATGATTGCACGACCTACGCGATAGGGAAGACATGTTATTCATGTCGTGGCCTGCGTTTCGTGTTTGCCATACACTCAAGTCCACGTTCAACAGTTTTAAATGCGAAGCATTTCTTAACGAACCTTTGGCACTTTCAGTGTTTATATCTATCTATCTATCTATCTATCTATCTATCTATCTATCTATCTATCTATCTATCTATCTATCTATCTATCTATCTATCTATCTATCTATCTATCTATCTATCTATCTATCTATCTATCTATCTATCTATCTATCTATCTATCTACCCAGCCGCCTACGTGTGGGTGCTCTCGTGATGGCCTCCTTAACTTGGAGTAGACTAATTGGCATGGGAGGGTAAGATGATTTGACGAATATGACTGCCGGGCCATGACATGAATAACGTGAAAATCCTGTTGCGTATGTCGTCAAACCCATCCCTCCAGAACGTGTGGCACCTACACGTTTAACACGGGCCGTGGTGTACGGGGAATCACTGGGTAGCATTCCCCAGCACTATGGGCTGCGTTATGGGGTATGCGTCAAATGTGACGGGTGGAAATGATTGCATGACCTACGCGATAGGGAAGTCAAGTTATTGATGCCCGGACCTGCGTATCTTGTTCGCAAAAACCGAAACGCCAGGCCGCCAAACCACCAAGAGACGCTCGCGCACGCGTGCTACTCCGACAGCAGATGCGCACGCTGCTTGCGTTTTAAGGCGAAATTGTTCAATGTCTCATACTCGCGGCATCCGTCCGTGCCCTGGAACAGTGCCAGCTGTGACCTCTCCTCGTCACACTCTCTCAGCAGCCACGTGATGGCACAGCAGCGCATAACAACAGTTTCGCACTGTTCCTTCCAACGCGCGTTGCGCAACTGTTGCGGAACGTGGCGGCGGCATCCAGCGGCGGCGTCCGTCCGTCAACGCGCAACAGTTGTTCGTTGCTCATTCCAACCATGGCCTCCGAGATTAGCCGGCGGCGCGCCGTTGCTACGGCCGTCCCATTCGGCGCGTCGCCCAGCGGAGAAGCGTAATTTTGTCGCCTCCTGAAGGCGCCGCGAGGTGGCGATGTTTCCCCAAGGCTCGCGCGGCGCTCGTTTGGCTCGTCTGCCTGACACAGCGTGCGATTTCAGTCACGACATCAACCGTGTTGGCACGTAGCACGCAGTGAACGTGCATCTACGCCTTGCTGCATCTACAAAGAAGTTCAGTTACGTAATTAAAAAGTTTCTCCTTGCTTTTGCATGTAACTTTAATGGTCGTTTAAAACCGATTTGGGTAACAGAGGCTGCTACCGCGGAATATATCATCTAAACTCGGGGACAACTTTCTGTGGCAATGAAGGGAAAGCTACGGGGGCGGAGCGTCCGGTTTGGCGCGCGTCTCGTAACGCCGTGGAAAGTGATGGCTAGCGTTTCATTTCGACGCAAACGCTGCTTAGCGTCTAAGGTACGGGTAAAAGGCGCGACTTTTTCACGAATGCAAAAACGCAATGTGACAACGTATAAAGTAAGAGAAATACAAATATCTCGGTTGTGTGCAATGCGTTCCGTCTCAAAAAGTCGGCACGTATGTGGGCGGCAATTTTCTATTACGCGTCGCATAGAGGCTGCGATTGCCGAGCTTTCGCCCTCCGCGCGTGCTCGCGTCGGGGGAAGCGGGCCATGGGGAGCGCGCGCCGCGGTGCGGCGGCGGGGTGCGGCGGCCGCTCTCTCCGATTACGCGTTCTGCGTGCGAATGGAACGGCCGTAGCAACGGCGCGCCGCCGGCTAATCTCGGAGGCCACGTTCCAACGGGCGTTGCGCAACACGTGCGCAACGCGGCGGCGGCGTCAAGCGGCAGCATCCGTCCGTGCCCCCTCACACTCTCCCAACAATTGTGCGATGACAGCGGCGCGGGTGGCACCGTTTCTTCGTCAGACGGCTAGTTGCAGCAGTCGAGTTAGCCGGATGGCTCCCAAGCGGCTCGGTGATAATTGCATGGCAAGCGGTTCAGAGAAGCGCCCTAAGAATGCAGATTCCCCCAATACCATGGCATAGTGTGTCGAATGGCCACAGGCTTTCGCAGAACACACTTTGGAATTTCCAATGTGTCCTCCAATTTTTCACCTCTGACGCTGAGGAAGGGCATTCGGGAGGTGGACCGTCAAGCGGACGAGCGCGTGTGCTGGAGACGTGTGCACAACTGCAACGACACAAATAAATAGCGACCTCTGGGTGCTTTAGGGGCCCTTTAACAATTGAAGGCGAACGGAATATCTTTCGTTTCCATCTGGCATGCAATATAGAGCTCCGTATCGTTTCAATAAATAAAATCACAAAAACGCCAGGCCTGCGCTGAACCCGCAGCACAGTCACAGCGAAAGCTGGAAGAGCGGCGTTTCTAGAGCCCATTAAGCTGTCTTGGGGCTGCAATACAAGTACACTAGAAAGGTACCCACTACGCCATAAATCACAATTTTTGTGAAGTTGGGAAGCACCTACTAAGCAATTATTCGTCGTTCCGCGGAGAAGCGAGGCACCAGCTACGCGTCTGTAAGGCATTATGTGCACTTGGTTGACGCGATGACTGATGACGAAGAAGAATTGTGGCTCAGCCCTTTGTAATGGGTTAGGATCTTTAAACGGCCCACCAGCTATGTAATTTGCATTGAGTGATGCCCGGTCGCTATTTCCCTCTCCCGTCATGCTGTATAACACACGTTGACGTGGGGGAGAGACGGGGGGGGGGGGCGATTAACTTTACTGAGACCCCGAGCAAATGGATCATGCGCTTATGGGCTTCCTTGGCAACCAATACAAGTGCACTTGCGAGGAACCCACAGCGCTATAAATCATTGTAGTTTTACTGAGACCCCGAGGAAGTGGATCATGCGCTTATGGGCTTCCTTGGAAACCAATACAAGTGCACTTGCGAGGAACCCACTACGCTATAAATCATTGTAATTTTTGAGAAGTAGGGCAGCAGGCACTGTGCCATTTCTCGTCATTCTACGGAGAGCGTTGGTACCTGCTAAACGCATGTAAGGCATTATGCGCACTTTGTTGATGCTGTGCCTGATGACGATGAAGAATTATGGCAGAGACCTTTGTAATGAGTTGGAAGCATTCAACAACCTACTCGTTGTGCAATTCGCATTGTGTGACGCCTGGTTACAGAATTCGCGTTGTGCGACGCTTGGTGCTTATTTTACTCTTCTACCACGCTATATTGCATATTCTAATGTGGTTCCTTCCCGACATGAAGCCTGTATAGGACCTTTTTGCAAATCAGTTTCAAGCACCGGCATGGCTCAGAGGTTGAATACTGGGCTCCCGCGCAGAGGGCCCAGGTTCGAACATCGTTCCATCCTGGAATTTTTTCTTATTTCGAGCGATACTGGTTACGGACACCGGCGGCGGCGGAGGCGGCGGCGGCGGACAACTACGGCGCCAAGAACGGCCGGTGAAATGATCTCATAACAGCTTTCGCTGTAAAAGAGAACCGCATGCTGGGTGATAGGGTGCCTGGGAACAATGACAACACCCTGTCACGCCGAGCCGGTAAAGATTAGGTTACAGATGCTTAGTAGTTCACGCGAGGGTTTCGAATGACGTCACACGGCACTTCTCTGTTCCCGCGTGTTCCCCGTTTCATATATAAAAGGGAGACCCGTTTAGAAACTCAGTTTATTCTAATACACCGGTCACACTGGCCAAATTTATTGTAATTTGGAGCAAGCGCACTTTTTCCCTGCCAGTTGGGCCGCGCGTTACTACACGAGAAAGGAAACTGTACTTTGGAAATGAATGTAATGGCGATGGGTACTTAAGCAGCACAACAGATATTTGTTATTTCAGGCAATGTTTCTTAAGTAATAATGTGTTACAACTATAAGCAGCAATTAAAATAAACTTTACATACAAGCGCGGCGGCTGCGGCCATTGCACGGCGTGTGTTGGGTATGCCCCTGGCGGTCATGGCTGTAAACTGCCTGAGAGAGCGAGAATAGCAGAGTTTTTTTGTGGAAAATATGTTTTAATGCCTAACAATATTCATAATAACGAAAAGAATAGTTGAAAAAAATGCTACGAACTCTGCTTGGGATAGTCATTTATTCTCGAGCCACTGCTACCGAGGCTAGACACTCCGTCTCAGCGAAGTGAGTTCGGCGAACGCGCTCGCCCGCAAGTGCGCTTTGCAGCGAGTGTCACTAGCGTTCTCGTGTGACTGCGTGCGAACGACACTAGCGGCGAAGCGCACTCCCTTCAAGTGCATTTAAGTTGTACGTGTGACAGGGGTATAACAATGCCACGGGTAGACCACGGAAATTAGAGACAACAGAGGAACCGCGTGAATACAATGTTCGACGAAAGGAACAACTTCGTTGTGCAGAAAATGGCCGCGGAACCAATTTCGTTCTACTCAAAGCGACTATCCATACTGTTACTCTAAAAAAATAACAAAACATACCCCCTAATCAGCATTTGTGTCTTTGATATAGCTTCGCTTGACATACACTTTCACAGGATGGGATGTCGGCCATTTTTTTTGTCAGCGTTGCCAAGTCTTACAATACCATTATTTTGTAAAGTTCTGAAGTTCAGCATACGGAGTTAATGCAGGTATTGTCGTGTAAGCAAAAAATTGCTTTCCTCGAAATAATATCTTCCTTGACGTCTTCCTGTGTCCGTTATTCATTTCTGAAACTTCAGGAGCAACTGGAAAATTATAAGAGATAATATCTCTAACTTCTGCTTTTCGTAAATTCGCTTTTGAAGCCAACTTTATTGCATGTTTTTCAAGGGAAATAGGAGAACAAGAATACAAGAATAGGAGATAAATGCGTTTGTGCTAGCTAGCAGTTTGACGAGGGCGTCAGTCCTCAGTCAGTTTTTACTTGGCCTCAAAATTCGCTCAGTACAGATGTGATCTTTTGCTTGAATGACACGTAGTTTCGATACAATAAATTTTTAAGAAGAAAGGCTTAGATGCCTCATCAAACTCAAAAGTTCACTGTCGGCGCCGACGACCGCTGGCGTACCGCAGCGCCGGCGTGAACACGAGTGATGCAAAAAGTTTTCATCACCCGATGAGGTCACTAATACGTCAGAGATTGTCCGAATTTGTGATCTCATTATGCAGTCATCGTGACGTCACTATGACGTCATCAGATGACATCGTAGCTTAGTGGAAAATGGACCGATCGCGGAGGCAGTCCAACACAAGTAGGGGTGCAGAAAGCTTACAATGCCTGTGATCCTGGAAGCAGTGGAGAAGCTCGTTAGGCGCAGAAATATGCCGGATGAGCGACGAGCAGGATCAAAACATCTATCGATGATAAAAAAAAATCACAGCATATCCACGGAGTGAATGATGATGAGTGGGCGAAGCTGCGGAGGTTCATCGGTAAACCGTGAATCTTCCGTGAATTCTGCCCAGTACATCATCACCGACGTGAGATCGGGCGCGTGTACACTAAAGGTTCGATGAGAGTTATGACGACTTGCAGCTCACTTTAATTTTACAGTACGCTGTGAATTTTCATTGTTTAGAAAACCATTGCTTAGAAAACATCTGGCGTCTTTCGTTAAGCAGCTGGCGCCTTTTCGTTTTGCTTTAGAAACATCTGGCGCTCTTTCGTTTTGCTTTTAGAAAACATCTGGCGTCTTTCGTTGGTTTATTTCATCAATCAACGGCGTTTTGAACAAAATTTTTATTGTTTAATCACGCACAGGAGAAATCTCACAAGGCACTACCTTGGAGGTAAACAATGGCTGCTAATGGGAATGAGAGACAGAAGAAGTCGGCTTTTAGCTAACACTTACACTTCTACTTCTACTAGCGTTTCCTTCTGGAACATGCCAATGGCTGCTAATGGGGAATGAGAGACAGAAGAATTCGGCTGTTAGTTAACGCGCACGCTGCGAATTTTTTATTGTTCAACAACGCACAGGAAAAATCTCCCACCGGCACCACCTTGGAGGTCAAGATCTGGTACTAGCGTTACGACTGGTTACGCACTACGACTACGAGGGACGAACGGGTGCCGCTTTAACGAGCTTCGCCCCTAAAATAAGAAGATGGCGTTCCCCTTCGAGTCATATCAGGTGAATGCGTAGTGGAACCTTCGAGTTTTTCCCTTCAGCTCAAACCCGTTGAAGACTTAAGGGCAATATTCACAAGAACACATATCGCTTCACCTCGGTTCGTGAGAAACCACGGAGCGTCTGTACAAGGATGCTCGACGTTGTCATTTTCCTTCTTTTCATGACTAAAGAAACATGTTTTTTTTCACCTTCGCTCAGCATACGATTACACGACAAGCCTCGATTTGTCAAGGCAGCCGAAGAGTCTGACATAAATTACGAGAAAATCAGATTATTTATTTGGAAGATGACCCCTGGATTCACTAGGAACGCTGCCATCGTTTCGTAGGCATGCGTAAAAGTTATTAGAGTTATCATTTACAATGCATATCACTGCATTGTTATATTACAAAGTGAACATAAACGCTGCTGTACGCAGACACGGAATACATTTTAGCTTTGTACGCTTCCCTCTTTTATGTAGCTTCAAATGACTGCAAAGACAAAACAGTCACCAATTGCTTGGCCAAGTGTTCTTGCAGAATAGGAAATTTATTACACTTTAGGCGTGATGGTGCTTGAAAACGTGCAAGCAGAAAACACGGGTCTTGCCTCCGGTATCAATTTCTTACCGCCACTCTCTCTCTCTGTGGTAGTAAAATTTTCGCCATCTGTAGAATTTCTATAGCACCAGAAACGTGCATCGCTGAGGTTGACATCGAGCTCAGGATAAAGAGCACCAGAGACACATCATTGTCACTCTCCATAAATAGAAGCTGCGCAAAAATACGGCTTTCGAACCAACCACTCAAATAAACGTGAACGCCTAATTGACTCCACATGGATGTACCATACCTCTTTGCCTCTAAAACATCCAATATAATGCGCTGTGGATACTTTGTGTTTTGAGATTTTTAGGAGAGCGATAGCTGTGGGCCACTATTCTCGCGAAAATCGCTGACGGGTGAGCAATGCGTCCCGTCACCGTTGCCAGACAGTTTGTCTATTTTAATTGCAAAGGATTTCTTTGCGAACACAAGACACATTGAGCGTTCCTATCTATCTAGTCAGCCGCCTACGTCTGGGTGCTCTCGCAATCGCCTCCTTAGCTTGGTGTAGACCAAACTTGGCATGGGATGGTAAGAGGGTTTGACGAATACCACTGTCTGGTAAATACATGAATAACGTGAAAATTTTGTCGTGTATGTCGCCAAACACTTTCATGTAGACACGTGTGGCACGTACCCATGTACGGTAAGCGGTTATACGCCACAGGAGAGTGAGAGATTATATGTATATTCCGAGGAACGGCGAGAACAGACGTTGTAAGTTTAAATGCGAGAGCGTGACGAAAGACCGTCATCGGCAGCGTTAAACCGCCGAATGCAAAGAATAAAAAATCTGGATACAAACAAGGATCGAGCCTAAGCATTCTGCGTGGTGATCAGGTATTCTACCATCGAGCCACGACATGTCTTGACACTGTTTTGGAAAACGAGCCTATATAGGCGTAATATCAGTGCGGCGGTTGACATTACGCGGTTGACATTGTGGTTGCAGTGCTGGCTATCTGATTTTGTAACAAAGGAATAAACATTACATATGTACCCTTATGATACGGCGTCATGCCGCGTTAACGTCAATTATGGTTCCAGTGTTGGCTCTGCTTTCACAGAAGCATAATAAACATCGCGTTTTTATTCATATGATTCAGCAAGCTATAATAACGCGATAGCGTTAAGGAGCACGTTTCGCTGAAATTCTGGTGTCGGCGTCGTTGGTTGTGAGCCAAAAATTAACGTCTTGTCCGCGACCGAAAAATCGAGCAAGATGCAAAAACGTAAGTAACAGTGCACTTCAGTTCCAGCGAGAATCAAACACGGGCCGTCTGCCTGGCACGCAGCTGTTCTGCAGTATCACAGACTCACTCTATTGATTGAAGCTGCTCCGGAAGAAACAAACACTATATGACTGTCACGTAGTGAAAGGAGTCCTCAACGCATGTTGTATTGCATGGCATAAGCGTAGAACAGCGCCAGGCTTCAAAACGTGGATTGCAGAACGAGTGGGTGTTTGGAAGGCCCGCCTATTATAAAGCGCCCAGACATAATTAATCATCATCAGCTGCAAAAGCATCAACAAAGTGAGCAGCTGCATGGGTTCGCATGTTGTCCTATTCTTGCCTATGAAAGAATAGCCAGCACCCTGTGCCAACGTTACTAGAACAAACTCAGTTTAAAAGCTCCGCCGGAGAGGCGGTCCGCGTGGCGGTCGTGAGAACTAGTGGCGCTGCAGTCACGTCTAGCTCCCGCGGCTGGCGCTTGTGATCGGCGCCGCCGATGTACGAGCGCACGTGGGTTACAGCGTCGTCTGCGCTTTGTTAGCTCGTCATTTTTGCGACTGTTCTTGACCAGGCTTAGCGCCTTGTACGAAGACACGTGCATGATGTACGAAGCGTAACGAGGGCCAACAGATTCACAGAGCGGTATGCCGACTTGCTTTGCGCCGAGCTGCAAGAGCGGCTACCGCAACGACGACTCGGAGTCCCGGAATAGGGACCCTCCCCGTTTTCTTTAAATTTTAATAAAGGAATGTTTTCATCATCATCCGCTTCACAACACTTCTTCGGACCTGCAAAAGACCCTACGCCATTCAAGCTTTGCATAGTAAAGATAGAAAGCTTAGTGCGAAATGCAAGGTCTGTGACGTTCATTTTGAGAGTGACGACATTGTAAAGCACTATTGTCGTGTCGTTGCGGGACAAGAAGTTTTGATCCCACGTGGAAAGTGGGGACTCGCGCCAGGTGCCGTGCCGCGCTTGTTCCCAGCACTTCCACCCCACATTTCAAAGCAAAATGTTCAGGGTTTAGGCGCAAATCCTCCCCAAAACGCACGGCGTCCCGCGAAAGCCCAGTGCCCAATTTGGAGGAGCCGCCAGAAATAGAACAGCAAAACGAAAGGCAGGCGATTACCTATATACGCTACCGAGCCTGAGAATTGCATCACACTGACATTCGATCACTTGTCAGCTGTCGCTATGCCTTCAAAGCAGTGGATTTTCGAGAGATTTTACGACGAGGTATTGAACAAGATGTGCGGAATATTTTACACTCGCCGGCTCGGGAACGGCCGCTCAGCGCAAAAATTTGACACGGTACACATAGAAAAGACGAGGACCAGCGCTGGTCCTCGTCTTTTCTATGTGTACCGTGTCAAGTTTTTTGCGCTGAGCAGTTTAATAATGGAATACCAACTAGCCCAATCCCACACTTTGCTTCGGGAACGGAGACTTACTTGTGCAAAACATAATTGTAGTTCACGAGCAGTTTAACTGCGTAGTGAACGGCTACAGCACGAAACGCAAACGGCTGTCGTAAAGTGTAAGAAGTGCTGCGGGCATGGAACATCTGCTCGGTGAAGTTGAAAAACTGAAGTTGAATACTGACGACTCTTCTAGCGACAGAGTACGCGCGAATAACTGCTCGGTGCTCACATCACGACCGATCTGTTCGAATTGTTTAAGGCACCGTAGAAGGATGCGATGTATAAAGATGAGACACCGAAAATACAACTATCCGCCGAAAAAATTGCTCAGAGACGACATCTATTCGATGTAATCGCACACTGAGATTTCATTTACCGAGTTCTCGTAAAATTTTCCGATTTTGGGTCAGTATCCCTTTAACCGTCGCGAAAACGTGTCTTGTAAACATTGCAAAGCATTGGTGTTGTTTTTCGAGAAAGTTTTTTCAATAAATTGTAGAAACATGAGTACTGTTTTTCTCAAACGTTTTTGTATCTCGAGCAAGTACGCTTCTTTGTGCACTATAAAGGCTTTTACAAACGTGTTGGGTTGTTCTTGGTCTAGATAAGACGGGAGCGGCTAAAATTGCGGTGGTAGTTATAAAAATTACTCTGAAAACCCTCATTCGCTTAGAAACTCCTATGCTTGGAAGTTAAGCGTAATGTAGACAGCTCAAATATTGTCACAGGGTCGTGACGTCGACGAAGGCAGCAGTCGGCAGGTCCGAGATGAAACTCTTTATTTGGCCGAACTTGTGGCCGGGAAACTGAAAGTTAAACTACAGCAATACACTGACAGCGGCGAACAGAGCGTCGACCGTCGATCAACTGACAAGCGGTCAAGCGCGTCGGCTTTTATACAGGCGCTATCGAACTTTCCAGCGATATCGCTGGTGGCGGCGTTATCTCTCGACAAAGCTGGAACATTCGCGTGCACCGCTCAATCTTACCAAAACGATCTACTACAATCGCGAAGCTTCTCGAACACTGCTTCGCGGACAGCGTCGAGCGTTGATAACCGTCCTTGCTGGTCAAACCCGAATACAACAAAATAAAACAAGAAGTGGGCGTGGCAATATAGACCGAACATCGATTCTTAGCCAATCAATGAACAACGCACGCGGGCCAATGCATACAGACGACCTTATGCATATCCACCTAAGTATCCACCTAACTAGTACAATAAGAAAGTTGCCGCGCAGTTGCCGCGAGCAACTGCCTGGCGGACCGCAGCATGACCGCAGCGTTATGCCGTGGCAGCAGTCGACGCGCCGATAGTGGCGCAAGACGGAACTGCAGCGCCGCTAGTTCTCGCGACCGCCGTTCGGACCACCCTCCTCCGCTGGCGGAGATACGGAGCTTTGAAACTCAGTTTGTTCTAGTAACGTTGCCCTGTGCTGCCTCCGGCACCTTGGTGATATCGGCTCGCGTTCTCCACGTACCAAAGTGCCACACTTCACCAGGCCAGCTCACTGCCTTGGCAAGGGGAGTTTCGATGCCTTCTTCGCGGTGCTCCTGCACTCCGAGGCAATCATCTGACCTGCCCGCCCCCATCCGACTTCGGTCCGAAAATCACGTGGAACTGCGTCTGCGGTGATGTCATTTCACGAGGTTATAAATCTCGGCGATCCTGCTGCTATCTCCAATGGGCATGGTGGCACTGCTACGGTGGCCTGCGCTGAACGACCTCGACTGCTTTCTGTGGAGGTGAAAAAAAATTCACAGCATACCCACGTGGTGAATGATGACGAGTGGGGCGAAGCTCCGGAGGGAATCATCGGTAAACCGTGAATCTTCTGTGTAACGCCCCACCAGTCATCATATAAAGAGTGAGAAACACTGTGTGTATATTACAAACATCGAACTTTTATTTTTCTTATTTAGATGATACTTGGCTTGCGTTGTCCCTTCATTATCATGGCTATATGGTCCGTGAAATGAAGGCATAGCGGCTCCTGTACGGGTTGCAACTGGAAATTTGAACGTACCAGGTATATACACGTCCCTCGGATGGTCGTTGGTTTCATATGATAAAAGAACGTGCACGTGAGAGCATACTTGGCTGTCATATGTTGTATTAACCACTCATTGTTCTTTTCGGTAATATCGACATTCAGGTCACCAACTAACACAAATGGTCTATTCTTGTACTTGTCATAATTACACAATGCCGTGTCAATGAATGTCTGGATATTCCCACTCGACAAATTGGGTGCAAGGTACATGGTCATGATGATGCATCCATCAAAATCGATGGCAGCATACTCACGGTTGTGGCTCTGTGTCGCTGGTAGTAGTTTCAGATCTTGTGCCTTTTCTCTTTGTTTGACGTATACGGCCACACCACCTGCACGACGCTCTGCATCATCGATGCACACGACTGGAACGTATCCTTTGATATACGGTCTTTTGGCGTTCCACGTCTCGGTAAGACAGAGAACGTCCACCGCATTAAGTATGGGGTCCCGTTCCACATCGTCTACATGCTTGACATAAAACCCGCTAGGCTTACATGGTAGGGGGGAAACTACAGAACGCACCAACAAGTAAAGAAAACATAAGAGAACGGCAATCTTTTGCCAAGACGTTCGACCACTGCAAAGTTAACGGCTATCTCGTGGGTGGGTCTCTGTAGCCTTGTCTTCCATCCGGCGACCCCGAGCGAAAGAGAAAGCGCGCCAAGAGGGAGCCTCATGGCGCGTTACTTCTCAAATGTTGTCTTCGGGCGTCGTTGCAAACACGAGACGTAGTAAAGAAGATAGAACACCACACAGGCGAACACGCACGAGAGTCTCACTCGTCAACGTCGTCTTCTTCTACTGCATACCAGAACGCGCGCTTCTCACGAACTAGAGGTGCCTACTACAAACAAACAAACGGAGGATGGACAGACCAAGGGCATAAGGAGCTTCGCCCCTAAAAGCTCTCTCGCTGTTCGCACCGCGCACTCCTCATTTGGGATTAGTAGTACTGCCATACCCTGCCCGTTGTCTTGTGACTGTGCATGATTGTGTTCGTGTTATACTGCTGTTGCTTCTCGCTGGCGACGTAGAAGAAAACCCTGGCCTTGCTAATATTCATTCTGCCGATACGCAGCGTCATGGTGAAATTTTGTTGGCTTTACGAGAAATACTATTAAGTCACGCATCTTTGCTTACCGAAATCAAATCAATTCACGCCACGCTGGCACAAAACGAAGGCGCAAAACGAGCACATAGATTGGGGCGTTTTGGCGAAAATAAAAATCGACCGATCATAGTACGTTTCAATAACTTCAAGGATAAAGAAGAAATTCTGTCATGCGCCAGGAAGCTGGGGGATTCAGGAATTAGCATTTCTGAAGAATACTCTCACAACAGCAGATTTGCACGCAAAAGCCCGGCAGCATTTGCAAATGATAAGTCCACTCCCTACAAGCTACGTCACAATAAACTTAATATCGATAACTGCTTTTACGTGTTTGACCGTGATACTCAAAAAGTGATACCACGATCATCATAGCTAGAACCCAACAACCCCAAACACCGACGTAATAATCTAGAGGACTTGTTCATTATTTGTATTAATATAAGAAGTGTTATTTCGAAGCGAGACGCACTACAATACTTAATCGAAACCACTAACTGACGTAATAGCTTTGACAGAAACATGGCTACATCCATCTACCCAACATAGTGAATTTGCGTTGTCATTTCCATCATTTAACATCTTTCGCCAGGATCATGATAATAAGCGAGGTGAGGTGGTGGTGTCATGATTGCCACCCACCATCGCCTTCAGTGCCGTGTGGTTGATATTCCCTCTCGCCTACAATTGTTATTCATTTGTTGTAGCCTATCTTACCCACCTGCTATCATAGGAACTTGCTACCGTCCCCCTGAGGCTGTTATTTCGTTTCTTGCTGAATTCAACGAAGCACTTCGCTTAGTTAAAGAAAAATACAGTAATGCTAATTTATTCTTATTAGGTGATTTTAACTTCTCAGGTATCAATTGGTCTGATTTCTCATTAGCTGGAGCTAAACAAAGTGTTGAAAGTGACTTTGGAAATTCTAGTCTAACGTTTGGCTTGCCGCCAGTCACAACAGCAGCAACGCGCCACAGTAATAATACATCAAGCCTGCTTGATTTATTTCTCGCGTCTCACTAAAATAATGTCCTCTCACTCGCTTATCTTGCACCTTTGAGTGATCATGTTATTGTTTTTGCTACTTAGTTTCAGCTACCGCATCCGCCAAAGGTAAAAAAAAACAGTAACGCTTTACGACCGAGGTAACTACGATGCCATTAATGATGAATTATGTATTTTTTGTGAATGGTTCCTCAGTGACTTCTCCCAGAGAAATGTCAATGAAAATTGGTGCCTTTTTAAAAATCAATTGCACCCACTAACTAAAACTTACATTCATACTTTTACGGTTACGGATCGATTAGGAACATCATGGTTTAATTCATCCCTCAAACGTATTAAAACAAAAAAGTCACACTTTCGCCGCAAGAGCGAAGCAATGAATGCGATAGCAAGGAATTGGAATGCCACACGAAGAACGAGAGGCAGCTCGATACGTGCAGCGCGCCGCTGAAGCACAAAGAAGGGCGCCCGAAAAGAACGCACAGGCATGCACAGGACAAGCGCGTACTAACAAATGTCGCAGCTGTTACGTCCTTGCGCTTGAGCAACGCGTTGCAAGTGTCGACAATATAGAGTTCGAGAATTGGGGTCCCAAAATGCTTGGAGCCCAAGGAGCTTGCGAGCCGCCAGGGCGCATGCGCAGAACCCAAGCCACTCTTGGGTTCTTGTGCTCGCGTAGGCCCAAGACCCAAAAATCGAAAAGAAGCGTGGGTTCCCAAGACGTCTTGGATCACCGCAAGACTATGGAGACGCCGCGCGGCCGACGACGCTGTATGGCCTGCGTCTCGCATGATTTTAATTTCACCACGTGTGGCGCCTCGTGTGTTTGCGCCAACGCACCTTGCGTTTGACCCAGTTCTCAAGCTCTGCTGATCTTCCGAACACAAGAGCAGCCTACCAGAGTCCACGGTTTCCCAAATCTCAAACTCTCTGATAGAGAATCAGATGTTGTTAGATAGTTTTTTTTTCTTTTGAGCTGTGCAGCGTGGAGTGACCCCCGCGTTTCCTGCCACAAGGGGACGTCTGATGCAAGGCGTGCCCAGTGTTCTTTGGTTTTTTTTTTCTTCCACATCACGAATGGGTACACAAAAGGGCCAATGTGTCGTGCACGTCTCAAAGACAGCTTTCACATTGAAGGAAAATTAGGAGCGTTGCGCCTGCAAGTGTCACCAATGGAGGATCAGATGCTCTAAGATATTTCTTTTTCTTTGAAACGGCGGCGCGTGGAGAGACCCCCTGCGTCTCCTACCGCATGAGGGCATCTGATGTAAGGCGTGCCCGGTGTTCTTTGTTTTCTCCCTTTCACATCACGAGTGGCTACAGAAAAGGGTCACTTTGTCGTGTGTGTCTCAAAGGAAGTTTTCAAACTGAAACAAAATTAGGAGCGTTGCGTGATAGAAAACACGCTCAAGCTCCTCCGAGCTTTGCTTACCACCGGCGGTAAGTGCCTTATATAAATAGCTCGCTGTTATTTCGCCGGCGCATGCATGGGGCATGGTTGAGTTGTTTAATGCAGCAGGCTGGGTAGCCAGGGGTCGATGGTTCGAATTCCCGGTCGGGGGCTTCTGATTTTTTTTCTTCTGGGTTATTTTTCTTTATGGTTTTTAGATATGTACATACATATACATATTCGGGGCATGTCTGGGACGGCGACGGCAAAAATCAGCCGAGAGTGTCGATATAATTGATATCGCAATAAAACAACAAATATTCCGCGCGCCTAGGTCAGTGAATACGCCTTTAGCCCGGCAGAAATACCGCGACCCTGATAAAGAATTTCAGTCTCTTGCCGTTAAAGCAAAGCGTGCATTCTTTTCTTCTACCCTTCCAAACATGTTAAAAATAATCCAAAAGGATTCTGGAAAACAGTAAACCCGCAACCTGCCAAATCGGACTCGCTACGTGATGAATGTGATTGTGTGATACCTGACTGCGCCGTACCCGATGTTTTGAACTCAACATTTTCTTCTTTCACTGATGAGCCAGACTACACCTTGCCTGATACTCCATTTATTGATCATCCACCAATGTCGGAACTCATAATCACTGCTGTAGGAATTGAAAAAGCCATCGAGTCTCTTAAGTTATCATCATCTGCAGGTGTCGACAACATAAATTCCAAAATACTGAAAAGTACAAAATATGTATGTAGTGCAATCCTGCAGCGCATCTTTCAGCAGTCACTCACGACTGGAGTGGTGCCACGGGACTGGAAAGTAGGAAAGATCATTCCCGTCCCCAAAAAAGGTACTTCTTTGTCCCCTAACAGCTATCAACCCATCTCACTGACGTACCTTTGTTGAAAGCTTATGGAACACATCATTTACTCACAGGTAGCTAAGTTTCTTCTTTCTGTTGACTATTTGCACCAAAACGAACACAAGGTCCAAAAAGGCCTTTCATGTGAAACACAATTAGCTTTATCTATAAATGACATAAGCTCCGCCATAGATGGTAGAATGCCAGTAGATGCCATATTTCTTGATTTCGAAAAGGCCTTTGACAAGGTCCCGCACAAAAGACTGTTTTTAAAGCTATCGCGCCTGAATTTTCACCCACTTGTATTTATTGGATTCAAGGTTTTTTGTGTAACCGAAAACAATTTGTCTTTGGAAACAACCACTTTTCTGCGTCATCTCCCGTTAGATTAGGTGTCCCTCAAGGGTATGTACTTGGCCCTCTACTCTTTTTGATCTATATCAATGAACTTCCTACAAATATTTCATTTAACGTCAGATTATTCGCTGACGACTGTGCCATCTACCGGCCCATTCACGACAGTAACGACACCCTAGCGCTACAATCTGACCTAATTCACATTGAAGGCTAGTGCCCCAAGTGGCTGATGTCACTGAAGAATAATAAAACATCTCTGTTTTCACCGCAGGAAAGACTACCATACACGACAATACATTAATTCTTAGGAATTTTCCAATTTCCTCTGGTCCTCCTAGACATACTGTGGCATAGAAGTCATGACCAATCTTACTTGGACGCCCCACATAACCAATATAGCCTATAAAGCTAACCGCGTACTCGGCTACCTCCGACGGAACTTACGCCTAGCTCCATCTTCACTAAAACTGATAGCTTATAACACTCTACTGCGGCCCAAGTTAGAATATGCATGTATCATAAGGGATTTTCACCAATGTAACCTGTTTAAAACGTTAGAATCTGTCCAGAATCGTGAAACTAGGTTTATCCTCTCTGACTACTCATACACTAGCAGTATTACGGAGCCTAAATCTCGTATTATTCTTCCGAACCTTGCCCTTCGCCGCAAAGCCGCTCGACTCGGTCTTTTTCACAAATTTTATCACGCTACCCCTCTACACCGGTAATCGTTCGAGTTCTCCACCATTCCAGCAGACTCAACAACACCAAGTCTGTTCACCCGCCCCATGCTCGGACCGTAGCTCATTCGTCTTCGTTTTTCGTGCGCACGCCAAAGGACCGGAACGCTCTCCCTGCCAGCACCGTTCACCACTCCTGTTCGATCCTTTTCAAAGAAGACGTTGCAAAAATTGTGCTATGTTCAATTACTGCCCACCCTTCATGTAAAACCCCTAAATAGGTGCCGTTGAGGTATTGGAAATAAACTAATATGCCAGATTGTAAATGCATGCATGCATGACAAACATGCGATTGTGAACTACATGTCATGACATGAATGCATGAAAGACATGAATGCCTTCGTTTGATTGAAATACAAACATGACATGAATGCCTTCATTTGCCTGAAAAACAAGGCGATGTATGGAGCTTCTAGCTGTCTGCTTCTCGTTACGTTGATTCCCACAGTGCGTGGGATCTGCTGTTTTTTTTTCTTGAATAAATGTATTGATCCTCCCCCTCTCCCTGTGAAAGCTATCTGCCCCTAACATGGTTTTGCATTTCCTCCAGGGTCGGAGGCATCGCAAGCTTTCTGCACATCGCCTAGTTTAGCACTGCCTCCGTGATCAGCCCACCGATCTCAGAGGCAGTGCAAAGCGGCGATGTCGTGATGGCGTCATCGTGATGTGACGTCTCGAAAACTGTGGTGCTGTTTGACGTCATGATGACGTCATGTCATTCCAAGTTTTCTGCAGCTCACCGGGTTGTGCAATGCCTCCCTGATCGGTCGCCAATGTATAATAATAACAATATTATTACCTCAGGTTTAACGTCCCGAAACGACGATATAATTGAGGGAGGTCATAGTAGAGGGCTCCGGAAATTTCGACCACCTGGGGTTCTCTAACGTGCGCCTATATCTATGTACACTGGCCTGAAACGTTTTCGCCTCCATCAAAAATGCAGCCGCCGCGGCCGGGATTCGATCCCGTGACCTTAGGGTCAGCAGTCGAGAGCCGTAACCGCTAACCACCGTGGCGGGGCAGGTCGCTGATCACAGAGGCAGTGCTAAGCGGCATTGCCATATGATGGCGTCATGATGATTTCACAGGATTTTGCTATTTGTGGCGTCTTGTGGTGGCGTCATCACGTCATGATGATTTTCTTTGCATCATTGATGTTGCCACCGCCAAAGGTCAAGTTTTCATTTTGCGGAGGCATCTAAGGCTTTAGCTTCAATAATGTGACGGGTCAGCTGAGCCCGAATCCGATAGTCAGCTTAGCATGATGTAAGCAACTCGCGATACAAGTCGCAACCAACTACATTCCAAAAACTTGACGATTATACAGGCACTTTGATTGCGATCAGTGCAGATATGGATATGATATCTGGATATAGATCAACAATGGTCGCCGCGGCGCGGTCTAAACTTATCTTGATCGAGTTTGGTATTGATGTCAGAAAGGCCGAGATGCGTAGACCGCGAACGACTTGATTCCGATTGGGCTTGATCCCTGTTAAGAGTGGCCGTGTAGCAGAACCTGATCCTCATCAGTCGTGATCGCGATAAAAAGTGGCCGTGTGGCACTGGTTCTATTTGTCCTCGTCACGTATCTGGAGAGCGCTTTCAGTGCGGAATGGAGTTGAGAGAGAGAGAGGGACGAGAGACGGGAGAGACCGTGGTGGCATGGCAAACACCATTTATGTCACACACCACGGCAAACAAAATTAACACGCTCAAAATTTACAACAAAAAAGTAACACAGAAAAATGCACAGAAAGCAGCGGAATATATTCGTAGCTCGAGCGCCTTGTAAAAGACGACGACTTCGTGATATAGGGGTCCGGCGTATTCCCTGCTGCCGCTCATAATGAAACCATGCATATGGCGGAAACACCCTGACACCAGCACAGCAGGCGTTCAACCGTGGGATGAGCTCTGTTCGCCAAGCCGTAGAGTGAGGCTTTGGGAAAATAGTTGGCGAATTTGCGTTTCTCGGTTTAAAAAAAAATTAGAAGCTTTTATGACAGCAGTTAGCCCAAATGTACAAGGCGGGAGGAGGAGGAGGAGAAGAAAAACGGAAAGACAGGGAGGTTAGCCAGTTCTCAGACCGGCTGGCTACCCTGTGCTGGGGAAAGGGGGAAGGGGTAGTGAAGATTGATAGAAAAGAGAT